>NC_056725.1:1831142290-1831442290 GCF_019279795.1 Protopterus annectens
TAAAGTTTTCTAAAACCCAAAAACAAAATGCAAAAGTTTCAGAAACAAAAACCAAAATGAAAGTGTTAAACAGCTAAAGCTGCCTCTAGAGAAAGCGTTTAACTGCAACAAGTTATCAGAAACAAACAACCCAACAGATGCTTAACAAAAGTGGACAATTTCCAGTTAATACCTCACACACAGTGAAACTAGCTAGAAAAATATACAGTACACAAAGTGCTATAGACAACTTGAAAAAATAAGCAAAAAACAGGATACTTAATGTTATATAGTAGAGATCCGAGTTTGCTCAGTGTCCTTCCTTCGATTAGCTCAGTGTGAAATGGCAGAAACACTCACAACTAAACTTTTTAGGTAACAGAAAGTTGAAACCTGAGACAACTTTTAAGAAACAAAAAGCTCAAAAGAAGCAATGAGCTGCTTAGTCTAAGCTGTAGTCCAGGTGACCTCAGTCAGCCAATGACCTTAAACAATTCTCTCACACTGAAATGCCTGATGGCTTTGGCTAAACCAAGATGTCCCTGAATATGTGCTCAGACACACAGCCTCCAAAAACACTAGGCCCAAATCCAAGACTGAATATGGATAATGCTACAAATATCCACACTACATAAACAAACTGCAGAAATGTTTCTCACAGCAGAAACACAGCAGTGAGCCTTTAAATGAAAGTTTTAAACAACTAAAGGAGCCTCTAGACAAAGCGTTTAACTGCAACAAGTTATCAGAAACAAACAACCCAACAGATGCGTAATAAAAGTGGACAATTTCCAGTTAATAACTCACACACAGTAAAACTATCTAGAAAAATATACAGTACACAAAGTGCTATAGACAACTTGAAAAAATAAGCAAAAAAACAGGATACTTAATGTTATATAGTAGAAATCCGAGTTTGCTCAGTATCCTTCCTTCGATTAGCTCAGTGTGGAATGGCAGAAGCACTCACAACTTAACTTCTTAGGTAACAGAAAGTTGAAACCTGACACAACTTTTAAGAAACAAAAAGCTCAAAAGAACCTATGAGGTGCTTTGTCTAAGCTGTTGTCCAGGTGACCTCAGTCAGCCAATGACTTTTAAAAAATTCTCTCTCACTGAAATGCCTGATGGCTTTGGTTAAACCAAGGTGTCCCTGAATATGTGCTCAGACACTCAGCCTACACAAACACTAGGCCCAAATATAAACCTGAATATGGATAATGCTACAAATATCCACACTACTTAAACAAACAGCAGAAATGTTTCTCACAGCAGAAAAGCAGCAGTGAGCCTTTAAATAAAAGTTTTAAACAGCTAAAGGAGCCTCTAGAGAAAGCGTTTAACTGCAACAAGTTATCAGAAACAAACAACCCAACAGATGCTTAATAAAAGTGGAATATTTCTAGTTAATACCTCACACACAGTCAAACTAGCTGGAAAAATATACAGTACACAAAGTGCTATAAATAACTTGAAAAAATAAACAAAAAAACAGGATACTTAATGTTATATATTATAGATCCGAGTTTGCTCAGTGTCCTTCCTTCGATTAGCTCAGGGTGAAATGGCAGAAACACTCAAACCTTCTTAGGTAACAGAAAGTTGAAACCTGAGACAAGTTTTAAGAAACAAAAAGTTCAAAAGATCCAATGAGGTGCTTTGTCTAAGCTGTAGTGCAGGTGACCTCAGTCAGCCAATGACCTTAAACAATTCTCTCTCATTGAAATGCCTGATGGCTTTGGTTAAACCAAGATGCCCCTGAATATGTGCTCAGACACACAGCCTCCACAAACACTAGGCCCAAATACAAGCCAGTATATGGATAATGCTACAAATATCCACACTACTTAAGCAAAGAGCAGAAATGTTTCTCACAGCAGAAAAGCAGCAGTGAGCCTTTAAATGAAAGTGTTAAACAGCTAAAGCTGCCTCTAGAGAAAGTGTTTAACTGCAACAAGTTATCAGAAACAAACAACCCAACAGATGCTTAACAAAAGTGGACAATTTCCAGTTAATACCTCACACACAGTGAAACTAGCTAGAAAAATATATAGTACACAAAGTGCAATAGATAACTTGAAAATATAAGCAAAAAAAACAGGATACTTAATGTTATATATTATAGATCCGAGTTTGCTCAGTGTCCTTCCTTTGATTAGCTCAGTGTGAAATGGCAGAAACACTCACAACTTCTTAGGTAACAGAAAATTGAATCTTGAGACAACTTTTAAGAAACAAAAAGCTCAAAAGAAGCAAAGAGCTGCTTAGTCTAAGGTGTAGTCGAGGTGACCTGAGTCAGCCAATGACCTTAAACAATTCTCTCTCACTGAAATGCCTGATGGCTTTGGCTAACCAAGATGTCCATGAATATGTGCTCAGACACACAGCCTCCACAAACACTAGGCCCAAATACAAGCCTGAATATGGATAATGCTACTAATATCCACACTACATAAACAAACTGCAGAAATGTTTCTCACATCAGAAAAGCAGCAGTGTGCCTTTAAATGAAAGTTTTAAAAAGCTAAAGGAGCCTCTAGAGAAAGTGTTTAACTGCAACAAGTCATCAGAAACAAACAACCCAATAGATGCTTAATAAAAGCGGACAATTTCCAGTTAATACCTCACACACAGTGAAACTAGCCAGAAAAATATACAGTACACAAAGTACTATAGATAACTTGAAAAAATAAGCAAAAAAAAGATACTTAATGCTATATATTATAGATCCGAGTTTGCTCAGTGTCCTTCCTTCAACTAGCTCAATGTGAAATGGCAGAAACACTCACTACATAACTTCTTAGGTTGCAGAAAGTTGAAACCTGAGCCAACTTTTAAGAAACAAAAAGCTCAAAAGAACCAATGAGGTGCTTAGTCTAAGCTATAGTCCAAGTGACCTCAGCAAGCCAATGACCTTAAACAATTCTCTCTTACTAAAATGCCTGATGGCTTTGGCTAAACCAAGATGTCCCTGAATATGTGCTCAGACAAACAGCCTCCACAAACACTAGGCCAAAATACAAGCCTGAATATGGATAATGCTACAAATATCCACACTACTTAAACAAACAGCAGAAATGTTTTTCACAGCAGTAAAGCAGCAGTGAGCCTTTAAATGAAAGTTTTAAACAGCTAAAGGAGCCTCTAGAGAAACCATTTAACTGCAAGTAGTTATCAGAAACAAACAACCCAACAGATGCTTAATAAAAGTGTACAATTTCCAGTTAATACCTCACACACAGTGAAACTAGCTCGAAAAATATACAGTACACAAAGTGCTATAGTAAACTTGAAAAAATAAACAAAAAAAAAGGATACTTAATGTTATATAGTAGAGATCCGAGTTTGCTCAGTGTCCTTCCTTCGATTATCTCAGTGTGGAATGGCAGAAGCACTCACAACTTAACTTCTTAGGTAACAGAAAGTTGAAAAATGAGAACACTTTTAAGAAACAAAAAGCTCAAAAGAACCAATGAGGTGCTTAGTCTAAGCTGTAGTCCAGGTGACCTCAGTCAGCCAATGACCTTAAAAAAATTCTCTCTCACCGAAATGCCTGATGGCTTTGGTTAAACCAAGATGTCCCTGAATATGTGCTCAGACACTCAGCCTCCACAAACACTAGGCCCAAATACAAGCCTGAATATGGATAATGCTACAAATATCCACACTACTTAAACAAACAGCAGAAATGTTTCTCACAGCAGAAAAGCAGCAGTGAGCCTTTAAATGAAAGTTTTAAACAGCTAAAGGAGCCTCTAGAGAAACCATTTAACTGCAAGTAGTTATCAGAAACAAACAACCCAACAGATGCTTAATAAAAGTGTACAATTTCCAGTTAATACCTCACACACATTGAAACTAGCTAGAAAAATATACAGTACACAATGGGCTATAGATAACTTGAAAAAATAAGCAAAAAACAGGATACTTAATGTTATATATTATAGATCCGAGTTTGCTTTGTGTCCCTCCTTCAATTAGCTCAGTGTGAAATGGCAGAAACACTCAGAACGTAAGTTCTTTGGTAACAGAAAGTTGAAACCTGAGACAACTTTTATGAAACAAAAAGCTCAAAAGAACCAAAAATGTGCTTAGGCTAAGCTGTAGTTCAGGTGACCTCAGTCAGCCAATGACCTTAAAAAATTCTCTCTCACTGAAATGCCTGATGGCTTTGGGTAAATCAAGATGTCCCTGAATATGTGCTCAGACACACAGCCTCCACAAACACTAGGCCCAAATACAAGCCTGAATATGGATAATGCTACAAATATCCACACTACTTAAACAAACTGAAGAAATGTTTCTCACAGCAGAATAGCAGCAGTGAGCCTTTAAATGAAAGTTTTAAACAGCTTAAGGAGCCTCTGAAGAAAGTGTTTAACTACAACAAGTTATCAGAAACAAACAAACCAGCAGATGCTTAATAAAACTGGACAATTTCCAGGTAATACCTCAGACACAGTGAAACTAGCTAGAAAAATATACAATACACAAAGTGCTATAGATAACTTGAAAAAAATAAGCAAAAAAACAGGATACTAAATGTTATACATTATAGATCCAAGTTTGCTCAGTGTCCTTCCTTCGATTAGCTCAGTGTGAAAAGGCAGAGACACTCACAACTTAACTTCTTAGGTAACAGAAAGTTGAAACCTGAGACAACTTTTAAGAAACAAAAAGCTCAAAAGAACCAATGAGGTGCTTAGTCTAAGCTGTAGTCCAGGTTACCTCAGTCAACCAATGACCTTAAACAATTCTCTCTCACTGAAATGCCTGATGGCTTTGGCTAAACCAAGATGTCCCTGAATATGTGCTCAGACAAACAACCTCCACAAACACTAGGCCCAAATACAAGCCTGAATATGGATAATGCAACAAATATCCACACTACTTAAAATAACTGCAGAAATGTTTCTCACAGCAGAAAAGCAGCAGTGAGCCTTTAAATAAAAGTTTTAAACAGCTAATAGAGCCTCTAGAGAAAGTGTTTAACTGCAACAAGTTATCAGAAACAAACAACCAAACAGATGCTTAATAAAAGTGGACAATTTCCAGTTAATACCTCACACACAGTGAAACTAGCTAGAAAAATATAAAGTACACAAAGTGCTATAGATAAGTTGAAAAAATAAGCAAAAAAGGACACAATGTTATATATTATAGATACGAGTTAGCTCAGTGTCCTTCCTTTAATTAGGTCAGTGTGAAATGGCAGAAACACTCACAACTTCTTAGGTAACAGAAAGTTGAAACCTGAGAGAACTTTTAAGAAACAAAAAGCTCAAAAGAACCAATGAGGTGCTTAGTCTAAGCTGCAGTCCAGCTGATCTCACTCAGTCAATGACCTTAAACAATTCTCTCTCACTGAAATGGCTGATGGCTTTGGCTAAACCAAGATGTCCTTGAATATGTGCTCTGACATACAGCCTCGGCAAACACTAGGCCCAAATACAAGCCTGAATATGGATAATGCTACAAATATCCACACTACTTAAACAAACTGCAGAAATGTTTCTCACATCAAAAAAGCAGCAGTGAGCCTTTAAATGAAAGTGTTAAACAGCTAAAGGAGCATCTAGTGAAAGCATTTAACTGCAACAAGTTATCAGAAACAAACAACCCAACAGATGCATAATAAAAGTGGACAATTTCCAGTTAATACCTCACAAACAGTGAACCTAGCTCGAAAAATATACAGTACTCAAAGTGCTATAGAAAACTTGAAAAAATAAACAAAAAAACAGGATACTTAATGTTATATAGTAGAGATCCGAGTTTGCTCAGTGTCCTTCCTTCGATTAGCTCAGTGTGGAATGGCAGAAGCACTCACAACTTAACTTCTTAGGTAACAGAAAGTTGAAACCTGAGACAACTTTTAAGAAACAAAAAGCTCAAAAGAACCAATGAGGTGCTTAGTCTAAGCTGTAGTCCAGGTGACCTCAGTCAGCCAATCACCTGAAAAAAATTATCTCTCACCGAAATGCCTGATGGCTTTGGTTAAACCAAGATGTCCCTGAATATGTGCTCAGACACTCAGCCTCCACAAACACTAGGCCCAAATACAAACCTGAATATGGATAATGCTACAAATATCCACACTGCTTAAACAGACTGCGGAAATATTTCTCACAGCAAAAAAGCAGCAGCAAGCCTTTAAATGAAAGTTTTAAAAAGCTAAAGGAGCCTATAGAGAAAGCGTTTAACTGCAACAAGTTATCAGAAACAAACAACCAAACAGATGCTTAATAAAAGCCGACAATTTCCAGTTAATACCTCACACACAGTGAAACTAGCTAGGAAAATATACAGTACACAAAGTCCTATAGATAACTTGAAAAAATAAGCAAAAAAAAAAAAAAACAGGTTACTCAATGTTATATATTACAGATCCGAGTTTGCTCAGTGTCCTTCCTTCGATTAGCTCAGTGTGAAATGGCAGAAACACTCACAACTTAACTTCTTAGGTAACAGAAAGTTGAAACCAGATAAAACTTTTAAGAAACAGAAAGCTCAAAAGAACCAATGAGGTGCTTAGTCTAAGCTGTATTGCAGGTGACCTCAGTAAGCCAATGACCTTAAACAATTCTCTCTCACTGAAATGCCTGATGACTTTGGCTAAACCAAGATGTCCCTGAATATGTGCTCAGTCACATAGCCTCCACAAACACTAGGCCCAAATACAAGCCTGAATATGGATAATGCTACAAATATCAACACGACTGACACAAACAGCAGAAATGTTTCTCACAGCAGAAAAGCAGCAGTGAGCCTTTAAATGAAAGTTTTAAACTGCTGAATTAGCCTCTAGAGAAAATGTTTAACTGCAACTAGTTATCAGAAACAAACAACCCAAAAGATGCTTAATAAAAGTGTTCAATTTCCAGTTAATACCTCACACACATTGGAACTAGCTAGAAAAATATACAGTACACAAACGGCTATAGATAACTTGAAAAAATAAGCAAAAAAAAACAGGATACTTAATGTTATATATTATAGATCCGAGTTTGCTCAATGTCCTTCCTTCGATTAGCTCAGTGTGAAATGGCAGAAACACTCAAACCTTAACTTCTTAGGTAACAGAAAGTTGAAACCTGAGACAACTTTTAAGAAACAAAAAGCTCAAAAGAACCAAAGAGGTGCTTCGTCTAAGCTGTAGTCCAGGTGACCTCAGTCAGCCAATGACCTTAAACAATTTTCTCTCACTGAAATGCCTAACGGATTTGGCTAAACCAAGATGTCCCTGAATATGTGCTCAGACATACAGCCTCCACAAACACTAGGCCCAGATACAAGCCCAAATATGGATAATGCTACAAATATCCACACTACTCACAGCAGAAAAGCAGCAGTGAGCCTTTAAATAAAAGTTTTAAACAGCTAAAGGAGCCTCTAGAGAAAAGGTTTAACTGCAACAAGTTATCAGAAACAAACAACCCAACAGATGGTTAATAAAAGTTGACAATTTCTAGTTAATACCTCACACACAGTGAAACTAGCTAGAAAAATATACAGTACACAAAGTGCTATAGATAACTTTGAAAAAAATAATAAAAAAAACAGGATACTTAATGTTATATACTATAGATCCGAGTTTGCTCAGACTCCTTCCTTCTATTAGCTCAGTGTGAAATAGCAGAAACACTCACAACTTAACTTTTTAAGTAACAGAAAGTTGAAATCTGAGACAACTTTTAAGAAACAAAAAGCTCAAAAGAACCAATGAGGTGCTTAGTCTACGTTGTAGTCTAGGTGACCTCAGTCAGCCAATGACCTTAAACAATTCTCTCTCACTGAAATGCCTGATGGCTTTGGTTAAACCAAGATGCCCCTGAATATGTTCTCAGACACACAGCCTCCACAAACACTAGGCCCAAATACAAGCCTGAATATGTATAATGCTACAAATATCCAAACTACTTAAACAGCAGAAAGGTTTCTCACAGCAGAATAGCAGCAGTGAGCCTTGAAATGAAAGTTTTAAACAGCTAAAGGAGCCTCTAGAGAAAGCGTTTAACTGCAACAAGTTATCAGAAACAAACAACCCAACAGATGCTTAATAAAAGTGGACAATTTCCAGTTAATACCTCACACACAGTGAAACTAGCTAGAAAAATATACCGTACACAAAGTGCTATAGATAACTTGAAAAAAATAAGCAAAAAAACAGGATACTTAATGTTATATATTATAGATCCGAGTTTGCTCAGTGTCCTTCCTTCGATTAGCTCAGTGTGAAATGGCAGAAACACTCACAACTTAACTTCTTAGATAACAGAAAGTTGAAACCTGAGACAACTTTTAAGAAACAAAAAGCTCAGAAGAAGCAATGAGGTGCTTAGTCTAAGCTGTAGTCCAGGTGACCTCATTTAACTAATGACCTTAAACAATTCTCTCTCACTGAAATGCCTGATGGCTTTGGCTAATCCAAGATGTCCCTGAATATGTGCTCAGACACACAGCCTCCACAAACACTAGGCCCAAATACAAGCCTGAATATGGATAATGCTACAAATATCCACACTACTTAAACAAACTGCAGAAATATTTCTTACAGCAGAAAAGCAGCAATGAGCCTTTAAATTAAAGTTTTAAACAGCTAAAGGAGCCTCTAGAGAAAGCATTTAACTGCATCAAGTTACAGAAACAAACCCAACAGATGCTTCATAAAAGTGG
The DNA here is from genome assembly GCF_019279795.1 of Protopterus annectens. NCBI lineage: Eukaryota > Metazoa > Chordata > Ceratodontiformes > Protopteridae > Protopterus > Protopterus annectens. The sequence continues at coordinate 1,831,150,946 of NC_056725.1, forward strand.
ACAATTTCCAGTTAGTACCTCACACACAGTGAAACTAGCTAGAAAAATATACAGTTCACAAAGTGCTATAGATAACTTGAAAGAATAAGCAAAAAAAAAGGATACTTAATGTTATATATTATAGATCTGAGTTTGCTCAGTGTCCTTCCTTCGATTAGCTCAGTGTAAAAAAAATGATGAATTGTTTTTCATTGTGTAGCTTTTTTGGAATGTTAAACTTTTGCTGTTTAACTTTCAGTTACTAGCTGTTCATTGTAATTTTTTTCAATATGTGAACATAGACTTGATAATCACATATGTAAAACATTGAATTATAGCAGATTTCCAAGTGTCTCTTTTTACTATGGTTTATCTGTTGTTTTATACATATAATGTGATACAGAGACTTTATATGTACTATATTCAGTAGAACAATAATATCTTGCTAGTCTGTATTTCTTCACTTTTATCAATCACACTATTATTTTGATGTGTGAATTTAACTATTTATGATAATTTTGTGTCAGTTATTGTGTATCTTCTCACCTAATCTTCCTTAGAGTATGAGACTTGTTTTAGTATAACTGAAAAATTCAATCCAAAAGAAATTTAATTGTTTAAGATGATGTTTGTTTAATGCACAAAGTACATTTCAAGTAATAAGTCCAATATATTACATATAGGAGGCTATATCTTCTGCATCTGCAAATGTATTGCATCTAATAACAAGGTTTTTGTACCTCAGGTAAAGATTAATGATATTACTGCACTGATTCATTTCAAGGATTCTTTAACTTGTAAAGTCAGTGTAATACCTTCATATTGTTTATTTAGTTTTCTAACTATATATTAATGTATGTAATTTTTCATGTTTATTTATAGTTGTCTAGTTTAATACAATTCTATATTTCTTATTACTTTCAAAAAGGTATTGAGATTTATAGACAGTCAACAGATGCTTTGTAAGTCAACCAAATTATATAATCATACATTATTTTGTGTAAAATTAAATTATATTAATTCATCTTTGACATACTCTTTATTAACACATTTAAATCATATTAACAATTACAATAATTTATATAATATTTTAAACTATAGTTATCTCAACTTAGTAAGTGAAATATAATTTTTTAGAAGAGTATTTATTTTAGACTTATAAGAAACAGACAGGTAAAGTCAAATTTATCAATAGAGGTTAGTTATAGGTTTGATAGGAAATATCAACTGTGTACATAATCAGAGAGGTCAAGCAATAAAATTAAATTAAAATTGGAATAAAAGAATAATACTATAAGCTATGACTACTTCAGCAAAAAGAAAAATGTAGATTGAACTACTTAAAAGTAAATGTAATTTTAATTAAATGACTAATAACTCTTATATACCTATAGCATTATTTATGTCTTTACTAGGTTTGCGGATTAATTTTTTTTATTGGAGAGCTCTTTAGTCTCATCATTTTATTCACATTTTATCTTGAGTTGTTGATTTTTTTTTGGGGAGGGCTTGATAAAATTCTATTATATCAAACTAAAAATTCTTATATTTACATGTTTTGTTTTCTTATATTAATGTATCTTAGATTTTTTGCTTCTTTTTATTAACTAACATTTTCATGTGTCAGTGAGGCCTTATATACATTTTAAAGATAAAAAATGTTTCTTAATTCATCTTAATGGAGGCTTAAATTCATATAATATTGTAAATTTCTTTTCGAGTACTATTTTCAGTTATTTTCTATTCTAAAAGTTTTTGATGAATGAATCAATTATTTTCCTAAACATTAATGGCCCAAACAATAAAATGAAGAAAGGATTTTTTGTGAAATATTGTGGAACCTTTAAACCTAATACTGTAGTCACTCAGGAAGCCCATTTTAAACATAACTATAGAAATTTATGGAGCCATTCTAAATATGAGATACTAGCTTATTTAATTTCTAATGAGAAAAGAAAGTTGAGTAATTATTTTGCAGTTAAACAGTATAACAATGGCAAAAGTTTTATTCAAAGTTGAAGACAATGATCGTCTTTTAACACTTGTTGTATTATCATGTATTAACAGAATATGGACCTCAGCTAACACTTGTTGTTTTCCATGAATAGGAGTAAAACTTGCTAATAAACTTATTCTAAATAATGTTAAATGATTATTTTCATACTAATACCATGGAAACTACAGACCAACAAGCCTCACTAGACTTTTATGTAAAGCAATGTAAAGAATTATCATGGAGATGATCAACAGAGATACAATAAACCTCCAGACACTGGACCCAACCCAGTTTGGTTTTGTAAATGGCAGATCATGCCTACTCAACCTGGTGGACTTCTTTGAGAAGATCACCAAAGTAATGGATGAGGGAAAAACCATTCACACTGCCATCCTTGACCTGGCCAAGGCATTTGACACAATACCCCACTCGGGCATTGTTGACAAACTCAAGAGGTTAGGTACAAATTTGTATGTCTCCTGGTGGATAGCCAACTGGCTCACAGACAGGACCCAGGAAGTTAGAATTGGGAAGTCCACATCTACAAAGAGGCCAGTCACAAGGGGAGTCCCTCAGGGAACAGTCTTTGGACCGCTCCTTTTTGGCATTTACTGCTCAGAAGTCAAGGCCAATGTCAGTGGTCTCTGTGTGACTAATTTTGCAGATAATTGCAAATTAGGAGCTATCTTAGAGTCTTACACTGACACAAATGTTCTCCAGGAGGGGCTGACACAAACAAACAACTGGTGTCAGAGTCATGGACTAAAACTAAATGCCAAGAAATGCATAATAGTATCCTTTGGAAAGTCATCCATCCCTGGTAACTATCATATTGACAACACACACCTTACAGTTGACCCAGTAGTCAAGGACTTAGGGACACACATAGATAACAATCTAACCTTTGATCATCATCTACAGTGTCTACAGTGGTGAGGAACTCATTCTATTTTGTGCAGCTTATAAACAAAGGTATGGCATCTAAGTCCAAGGAAGTCATTGTTCCACTGTATTGGTATTCATTAGACATATCAGACCTATCATTGAGTACAATGCTCCCAGGCATATCCAACAACTGGAATGTCCACAGAGGTTCCTCACTAAAAGACTACAGGGCATAAGTAACATGTCCTGTGTAGACCTCCTCAAGACCCTATCCCTGTATTTTGACTCCTGCAGGCTTTTGAGGGGAGATCTATGCCTGGCATATAGGGCATTGACAGACCGCACTCTGATGGACCTCCTGCATATTCACAAAACAAACAGTACCAGAATTATCCATGCTAAAGACTTAAACCTTGCCTATAATATAAACAGGACCTGCTGGAGAGATAGGTATTTATCCCAGAGACTACCCTGTCTATGGAACAGGCTCCCCATCCATGTAAAGCAGAGTTCTTTCCTAATACAATTCAAGTGCAACTTGGACAATTGGATGGGAAACCAAAAATTCATCCCTGGTTTGGCACCTATGTCTTTGATGCAAACAGGTAACCTGTAAATGGTTCATCTCCCAGGCCCATGCTTACGCTTATCAAGGGTATCAGAACTCATCAGAGATTTGGGATGCATGGCTAGGCTTAAAAAGGCCCTTGTGGTCATTAGCCTAGTAAATACCTATGAACCTATGAACTGAGGAGACTTTAATTGCTTAAATGAAAAAGACTTATGTTCTTTAAAACATTTTACATTTTCTTCTATTGCTCAAGTCCTAAAAATTGAGTAGAATCTTCAAATTTAAAAGATACCTTTTTATTCGAAGACATAGGTTCTCTTCAGTTTTCACATATTTATGACACTCATAGTAGAACTGACAAAACATTTATTTATGACCTTACCTTGAAATTAAATAACTTTAAAATTACTCATTGTCCGTTATCAGATCATGAACCTTTAATTCTATTTTTTTCTGTTAACAATAAAACTCTTCCAATCATTAATAAGATTTGCAGTATAAAGTTAATTTAAAAGATTTTAAATATTAGTTTAATTCTGACATAGAATATTTCATGAAATAAATAATATTATTTCAGTCAATTGATTATTTTGGACTCCTTCAAAGCTTATATTTATGGTAAATCTAGTATTTGTATGAATAAAGTTACAAATTGGGAGAAAGATTTATTAGATAGTCTAAATAAACTTATTTTAATCTTTCTTACCAGAAAAGTGACAGGTCTAATCTAATTTCCTTTAAAAAATGCCAAGATATAATTCAATGCAAAACATGTACTGCTCTTAAAAAGCTCAGGCTGCAATCCTACTGAATGTCATCCAGAGATATGCATAATCTAATTAAAAGAGTTAAATAGTTTCAAAATGTAATCCTATCAGAGAAATAAATTAATCTAAAAAATGGCAACATTTATTACTGGCATTTAAATTATTTTGTCCAGTTTAATTAATGTATACTGTTATAAATAATTCAATAACAGATCAGTTTCAATAGAGTTTATTAGAAAATCATTAAAACAAATCACAAATTCAAAAATTATCAGAAAATTCTAAGAATATTCTGTTTAAAATATTTGTTTTCCATAAGTCTGGAAAAAATAAAATAACTAAAAACAACAACTCTCTTGGTCCCGATGGTATTGGTGGTATCATTTCTGAATTGTACAAATCAGTGCCCAACAATATGATCACTTTTTGTCTTAAAGGTCTTTTAGAAGCCCAGAATAATTTAATAACTCTTCTTTCATAGAAATATTTGTTTATTACACAAATTCCAAATGAATGCAACTATCTTCTCTGTTGTTCCACTTACAGATAATTTACTTTATAAACCTTGATTATAAATTATGTCTACACAAATAGATTAATAAATATGTCATTTATACCCAGGAGACATACACAAGGTTATATTAAAAATGTTAATTTTATTAGATTTTTTAAATAGTAACAATACAGATACTATTTTACCAGTCTTGGTATTGTAAAAGCCCTTGATATTCTGAACTGGACATATCTCTTTGAGTATTACATGCCTTTCACTTCCCACTACACTTCATTAATTTAATAAATCAAATGTATAAAGATAATAAAACTTACCTTAAAATAGGTGAATTTACTTCTGGTCCAATCTTAATTAGTAAATGGACAAAACAAGATTACCCTATTTCTCTTTGTTTGCTTAAGATAATGAAATTTTAGCAATTCAAATAATATTATTTAATTCATGAGATAAATATTGGTACTGTGAAGTAATGCATTTTGCAGATGATATCATGTTAACTCTCACAAATTTTAACTCATCTCTTAATATAGTTTCTGATATCCTCTCTTATTTTAGTAAAACTTCAAAGTTATCATCAAATAATCTTCTTAAGTCTAAATTTATTCTATCAAATGAATGCTCCAACTTAACTTTCTCATCTTACCTTAATTTTGCCCATGAATCTCAGAATCTTCTGTGTTTAGGAGTCAATATTAAAATTAATTATACTGGAATTAAAAATGTTAATTATTCAAAAGAACTAGATCTTACTCTTCAACTGACAGACACTTGGAATAAACTATTTCTCTCATTTGAAGATAGACTTCAGCTAATAAAATGGTTATTATATCAAAAATGTTATATATTTTATGTACTACTTCCCTTTATCCTGATATTTTTTATATTAATTTTTATTTTTAATTAATTAGCACTAAAGTTCTTAAAGTATAAGAATAACTAAGCATCATATATTCCCACCATATTAAACCTTGGGACAAAGGAGGTATAACATTTCCTGATCTTGGAACTTATGTCTGTGCTGCTATTGATAAATTTATAGTTGATTGGCTTGATTCCAACTATCCTGCTAATTGGAAGAGATTACATATTTATCTGTTTAATGATAAAAAATAAAAATATTCACCCTGCTATTATGATTTAACAAATAACCATCTATGGCTAATAGGTTCATAGTCAAACTGCCCTTGTGGGCCATTTTAAACCTATCCAGTTTCCTTTTCAAATGTGAGAATCAAGCTCTATATCTTGCTTCCATGAGTTAAACAGCTTAACCATTACACAACCACACAATGCTTATACAAGGCTAACTTTCCATTTTAAGTTTGGCCAATTATCCCATGTATGAATCAAACTCTACACCTTGTGTATGGCAGGTAAACACCATAACCATTAGGCCAGCCCCTACTTTAAGTGCAGTATACTGCTTTTATTCCATTTCCTAACCAATGCTGGGAATCACACCCACTTAAATCTGCACATGCAACATGAAATTTAATGCTTTAACATGTTAAGCTATTTGCAAACCCTGGGAACCATATGTGTGAGGACCATGATATTCCTTGTCAAAGTGCACATCACTAAGAAAATACATACATCTTCCCTGTTCTGCATTTCAACCATTAGTCTGCCCCCCCCCCCTCAAAACTTGAGGCTGTTGTTGTTTTTGAATTGACTGTAATATTTCATGATAAAACAGACCTTGATAGCATTTTTACAAAATATACAATATTAACCAAAGAATTACTCAGACATATGACAGTATTTAGCAAGCATTACTGACCCTTCTGTTAAATAGCCAATGTTAATGGAATGCTCTGGATTACAGATATGTTTGTAGGATTTTGATGAATAATCAAGTTGTTTGCAACCATGCTCAGAATATACATTAGTATAAATAAGTGGAATAGCTTCACTAAATAAATGCTATGGGTAGATTAAAGCAAGATAACAGTGTCAGATATGTGTCCCCTCAACACACAGTCTGCCAAAATGTAGGCATGGTGGCCCATTTCCTTAAAGACTGAGCTCACAGTCTGCCAAAATGTAGGCATGGTTTTGGAATCGGACTGATGTGTGAAGAATCCCTAATGATCCTCTGCTGAATATCGAAGTACTCAGGCTTCCTTCAGGGTGTCTTCTGAAATCACGTCTGCAGCAGGTACACTGATGTCTTCCCCCGGTATGCTGCACTGTCCACAAATAGTTTTCATGAGAAGTTTACAGAATCCGGCCCCATGTCTGGTTACCATTGCCTATTTGTATTGTCAATTTTCCTTTCTGCACTGTTTTCATCTCTTCATCCAGCCTCCCATTTGGAGGATACTGTAGATGACCATTTTGATGATGTGGGGATATCAGATGACAGACATAATTATGACCATGATGCAGTGTCCCATGTAGAATCTGGTAATGTTGGTGACTCTTCCCCCTTTGAGTCAATGCTTCCCATCACTCTACATGTAGTTGATGTGCATGGATGTGTGCCAGAGGGTGTCCACTTGCTATTACTTGCACGTGAACATTCATAGCAATGTCATGACACTGACCTCTGTGCACTTACCCATGCAAATGATCATGTAGCACACCAGATGGGTGCCTTTGGTTGCCTTTTCTGATATGCTATGCAATGCATCCCCAGATATGTCAAGACATCTGAATCTTGGTTTCAGCATGCCAAGCACATGCTCAGTAGTATTTCATGTCATGGCATGTGCTCTGTTGCATGCATCCTTGGCAAGGGTTGATGGAGCTCTGTATGGCACCATTAGCCAAGGCTCCAGTGGATAACTGCAGTCACCTATTTGTAGGAAAGAGACAGCACATATTTAGCTTACATACTTAATGTTGACAGGTATAGCTTCTGCTTACATCATAGCTGTGATCCTGTACTTACCGAGTAGTAGTCCTTCAGAAATTGGAAGGCTGCCCTCAGACTGCTTCCCAGCATATTTCAGCATCATGAACACTACTGGGGTGTGTTGCCATGATATTATTAATGAAATTATATGCTGAGCATACCACCTGACAATTGAGCAATGGCCACCCTTTCCTAATGATGTACCATTCAGCACGAGGCACAGGTGAGGTTTAATTGAAAAATGGTAGCAGTCTATTGCACTGAGGACATCGAAGAAGTTGGCTATGGCATAGAACTATTGCTTGGCAGTTCTGCTCTTCATGAGTATAGTTGGAAAGTGGATATATTCATCCACCTTGGTGCACATTGCTGCCAGAAAATGTGAGAGTATGCAACCCTTGCTGTCTGGAACATTCTTATTACATCTCCCATATGCCACTGAAATGTCCCAGATGCCAGTATATCTAGAGTCAGGCACAGTTTTGTTTCTGTAAGTGTTAGGTTACCTCAAAGACTATGATTGTGTGGAGTGTACACGTCCTGCACACAGCCTGCACTAGCTCTCTCTCTAATGTTTGTCTATCTATTATTTCCTGGTCAGAGAGCTGGTTTGACTGTAGCCTGGCTTGTTGCCTACCTGGCTATTTCTCAGACACGTTTGCAGATTGTCCTCTACAATGGCTTTCTGTATGCCAATATGGAGTAGTGCATTATATGGCAGTTGCATTTCTTAAATAAGGTTTTTGGATTTTGCAGGATTCCCTAAGGGTTTGTAGAATATAGTAGTGTTATGATAAAACACATATGGCCTCCACTGAGTGCTTTCTGAAAGTTGTCTGTGAATCCCTGCAATATAATCCATGTACATGTACTGAAATATTTACCATGCTGCACAACATTATCCTGAGAAAACAGCTTCAGCAGGAAGGGGGAAGGGAGCACACCACATCACCAATAGCAAGGTCACCACAGCCACATGCAGATGAGGAGTGAGTGGAGGAACCAGCAGCTGCTGTGGGTGTAGGTAGACAAACGTGTGCTCAAATTGCCTTGCATTGGCTAAGAGACAATGTATAGCATACTCACTCACCATCTAAGGGCCTAAAACCTTCCTCCTACTCAGATAAATATAGTAACATTGATGTTAGGCAATGTTTACAACCTTTACCTACCCATGTAATGGTTGTGTACTATATCAGACAGAGTCAGCCCTGAACTAAAACTGTCGCAACTGCTGCATTTACAAGGTAAGCATTGAACCTGGAATGGATTGTGGAATAATATGAATGAGTGGCATAACCTTGCATTTTATTACTTGGTAGTGTAAGCAAGTAAACAACCTTAACATGTGACAGCAGAGACTTTTATTTTTTGTTTAACATTTGCTGACTGGGAAAGTCTGACTAGGACAGAGCATATTTTCAGCAGAGGCCCAGGGACAAACACTCCAGACACGTCTGTGGAATGTGGGAGGAAACCAGATCACTCTGAGGAAACACACGCATATGCAGGGAGGACATGTAGACTCCATGCAGAAGGCACACCAGCCGAGAATTGAACTGGAGAACTGCTCGCTATAAGGTGACAACGTTAACCACTGCACCATTTTGCCACCCACTTATTTTATTTATATGTGCCTATTATTAAGTAGTAGGCCTCAGGCACCAAAAATTCACACAGTCATACCTCTCAAAAGTAGTGAGGTCACTGCATGCCCTCAGTTTAGCACCATACGTTTGTACAGGAAAATCATTAATGAGAGAAGTTAGAAAGCAATGATACACATTTTAGCTTCATACTCACAACCCTCATAAGATCATTAACAATAATGATGGGAAAAAAATTTGATAATCTCAACTGTCTAAATTTTTAAGACCAATATAAGTTAAAGGTACAATTACCAATTCAACATCACAAATGCAGATGTACTAAGCACTAAGTCAGCTATGCACACTACGCATCAGACACAAAACTTATGTATCCCTGAATCCAAAAGATTGGCTAACTCTCAACATGGCTTTAGGCCATACCACAGTACCACCTCTGCCCTCCTCTCATTCTTTAACATCATTAACCATAACTGAAATAACAACAAACTGTCCTCATGTCTCTCGATCTCTCCAAGGCTTTTGATATGGTTAACCACCAGCTACTCATCCATACTGTGAAGGCCTTCTTCTTAGCTAACCATGCTCTCCATTGGTTTCAATCTTGCCTGTGTGGTAGACAGCAGGCTGTCTTATGGCAGGGCAAACTATCCACCCTTCTACCCGTCACCCTAAGAGTCGTCCAAGGCTTTATACTAGGACCCCTTCTTTTCTCTATCTTTATGAAAACTGTTAGTAAACAGCCTTACAACCAGCAAAAAATAAGTAATAAAAAGTAATAGGGAAAACACCAGGCGCAGGATTCCCAAGCACTTCAAAAGCCACAGCAGTCTACTCAATGTATACCGAAAAAATGAACAGTCTTTTATTCACATCAGAAACTCCATAAGATTTAGCGCTTTCGTCTACTTCACCATAGACTTCATCACAATAAATAAAAAGACATTCACCACTGCTATGTATACCATTTTCAAGCCAATGAGTTTATTAATTAACCTCAACTACTTCATTAACTTAAAGCAACAGTAGCAATCTGCCATGTGAGTTCCAGTTTAAATTAAAACAAACTGCATATATAAAACACTAAAACTTATAAATAAAACAATATGAATAACCATTGCTGTTCATAAAAAATGTTAAAAATATTAAAAACCTAATAGCAATGAACATGTTTTTATGGTGTTAACTTGTGTTCTTGTAATAAATATACTATAAGATGTTCTAATGACAAGCTGAAGCTTAACCTATATACAATACATGCATAATAGTGTGACATATTTAGAACAATGATACACTCATACTTATTGTTATATCTACTATTGTCTCAATTCCAGCAAAGGTGTAATAGTAATGTTATCATTAATACCAGGGGCACAAGTTGCATTTAACAACAACTGCCATCTCACCTCTCTCTCTTTCAAAATAGCTTTTATATTTCCCCCCTGGGCTGTGATATAACTTCCACAAACTTCCACAATTCCAAACCTAAAGGCAGCACAAGTAGGATTAGCTACTATATCTCTATATAGAGCACTATTTTTGTCCTTTCTTCTTATATTATAAAGATGTTCGTATATCCTGTTTTTAAAAGCTCTACAGAATGCAGCACAGGTGTTACACTTAGCTAAGTATATCATCTGCTTAGTATTACAGTTTCCTTTCTTAAAATATATCTTTGTTTTATTAACATTCTCTAGAATAATATAGTTGTCTTCTATGATAGCAAAGCACCGGTTGAACCTACCACATTTTCTAGTACCTTCATTAGTTCTTTCTTGTGCTTGAATACCTCTATTATATTCAAATATATTTTTCAAGTTTATATCGTTCCATACATTCTTCTGAATTTTGCACACGTGTCTTCTTGACACACTTGATTCAGTCCAGTTGGATATACAATATATTTATGTTATCACCTTTCTCTCTGGAGGTGACAGTCCAAAATCAACTAATATCCTGTAATTATTACCAGTTTTTACTGTTGAAGAAATGGATAGCTATGTTTTGTCCCTACCTCCTGCACATTCCTCTATTGCTTTCTCTTTGTTCTTCCCCCTGTTTTCTCCCCATTTCACCACTTTTCTATCTACCCCATTTTAACACCTATAATCTGTCCAAAAAATAGTCACACACAAAACACATAAATAGCTGAGAAAACAATGGATCCCTTCACTTTTTGGCCTCCGTGTTTGAGTGGAGTTTGGCATCGCACACCAATGGCAAGCAATGGCTTGTGGCCCTACAATGCTTCAGTTACCTCTGTGCAATACCGCTTAAACCTGTGGCACTATGCTAACACACAGTGACACATGTACTATAAAGAATTGATGTCTTTCATTATCACTGTTTATGGAAACGTATTTAAGTATTTGATACACCTGGATTAAAACCCAGTATCATCTGGGCTAAAAAAGAAATGTATCAATGCATTTACACCTGTTGCCACAGAGTCAGCTAAGCAGTAGGTGTTTTATACACTCAATTCTAACCATCAGACTTTTGGCAATGTGGTTCGCTTTTGCACACTGCTTAAATATGCGCAATCAGGGAAAATAATAGAAATGTGTATATCACATGCACAAACACTTTGCCAACTGTCACAGAAACCCACTGCTTGCCTCTGTGCTATGCAAAGTCAAATTTAACATATATTAGTGTGGTTTACTGTCCATACACGTGGAAACTTAAACTGAACAACGTATCACATATTTACAATGCAGCCATGTGTTGCCTTCCCCCATGCACTGCAAACTTGGTGTCTTCAGTACATTTTCAGGAATACATCTACTTGTTGTTGTTGTGTCTTTTGGCTTTTCCCGGTTAGGGGTCGCCACAGCGGAACTCCGGTCCGCTAATGATTGGCAGCAGATTTTTACGTGCCGAGTTGCCAGCCCTGATGCACAACCTTCAATGAAGGTACACCCATTCACGCATGTCTCCACGCAGAAGACGCTCTAGCTGAGAATCGAACTGGACAGCATCTTACTGTGAGGTGACAATGCTACCGCAGCACCACCTTTTCAGGAATACATCTACTACACTACATAAATTAATATCAAATGTTGTGTGATATGAAATGCATATCAGTCTGGTAACATGCAGAACTAGAACTATCTTCACAGTTGAGCATGCCTACATATACAGCAACTGATGCTGGGAACTATTTGCCCATAAGCCTAACTAGCCATATCTGCAAGCCTATGGTAATACCTTGATCTGGCCAAGGAATTTGACACAATATTCCACTTGGGTATTGTTGACAAACTAAAGAGGCACAAAACCGTATGTCACCCAGGGGATAGCCAACTGGCTCACATACAGGACACAGGAAGTAAGAATTGGGGAGTCCACCTCTACAAAGAGGCCAATCACATGTGGAGTCCCTCAGGGATCAGTCCTTGGACAGCTTCTTTTTGGCATTTACTTCTCAGAGGTCAATGTCAATGTCAGTGGTCTCTGGCTGACTAAATTTGCAGATGATTGCCAATTAGGAGCTGTCATTGAATCTCACACTGACGCAGATGTTCTCTAGGAGGGGCTGACACAGACAAACAACTGGTGTTAGAGTAATCACCTAAAACTAAATGCCAAGAAATGCATAATAGTATCTTTTGGGAAGTCATTCATCCCTAGTAACTATCATATTTACAAAACACCCCTTAGAGTTGACCCAATAGTCAGGGACTTAGGGACACACATAGATAGTAATTTAGCCTTTGATGATCATGTGTTACAGTGGTGGGGAAATCATTCTATGTTGTTCAACTTATAAACAAAGGTATGGCATCTAAGTCCAAGGAAATCATTGTTCCACTGTATCAGGCATTCATCAGACCAATCACTGAGTACAGTGCCCCCTTTAATATGTACCTAATCAGGCATATCCAACAACTAAAAGAATACAGGGCATAACTAATATGTCCTATGCAGATCGCCTCAAGGCCCAATCCCTGTATTCTGTCTTTTACAGGCTTTTGAGGGGAGATCTATGCCTGGCATACAGGGCATTGTAAGATCCCACTCTGATGGACCTTCTGCATATCCACAAAACAAACAGTACCACATATAGACACACACACTCACACACACACACACACACACACACACACACATATATATATATATATATATATATATATATATATATATATATATATATATATATATATATATATATATCTATATAAGATGTATTTATTTATTGACATTTGTTAACTGGGTTGGTCCAGCTGGGCCAGGGGCCCATTTTCAGTGGAGACCCGAGGAGAAAAGCTCCAGTTACAAAACAATTAAGGATTACATAGGTAACAAAAATAGAAAGTAACATAACCAAGTTTCACTTCAAAACATATTGGTACAAATTTGAATCAAACTTATTTAGATTACCCTAAGAGAATAGTCTCAAAGAAATAAGTATATGAACTATTTTTTTATATATGTACAAAAAAGTTATATACAAGTGATCAAACAAGTTATATACAAGTGGTCAGAATGCTTGCCTAGGCTTCTAGGAAGGTTTAGATGCTTTTAGGAGTTCAGAGAGAAGCACCATTGGATAAAGGGGAAAATTAGGTAGATTCTAAGCATGGACATGATTTGGTATTGAGAAGATAAAGTTTGACTTCCTTTTTAAAGTGTGCCGGGTGTATTATGAAGCATATGTGTAGAGGAAGTTTGTTCCAAGTGTGGGCTATAGAGCAGTTGTATTGTAGTTTGCCTATGTTCTTTGGATGATCTACATTCAGAAGTTGCTGGTTAGAGGTGCAGAGGGTTCTAGAAGGGGGTGTAGGTAGATAAACAAGTATTGATTGCTGGACAGGAAGAAGGTCTGTATAGAATGGAGTGAATAACTTGAAATTGAGAAAGTAGCAGTAGTTGAGGAAATATAAACCATTGTAAGGAGTTCAGGGACAGGCAGTGATGGGAGATGTAGGAGGAGTTTGTAATGAATCTTGCAATTTTATGATAAGTTTGTTGCAGTTTGTTCAAGGTAGTAGCTTGTATATTGGTTAGTATGGGGGCTGTGTAGAGAAATGTGAGCAGGAGGAAGGACTGTGCTAAGGAGAGTCTAGCATTTGGAGTAAGAAATCTTTTGTTGCGATAGCGCAAGCCAAGTTTCTGGTGTCTTTTTTTATTCCTTGCAGTAAGTGTAAGTTGAATTTGAGTTCATCATCAATAATGACACCTAACAGTTTTGTGTGTGGTTCAGGTTTTATGATAGTGTTGTTGGAGGTTGTTATAGTAAATGTAGATTTATGGTTGGAAAGTCAACGGGGGAGAAAGAGCAAGAGCTTGGTCTTCTTGGGGTTAAGGATAAGAAGATTGTCAGATAGCCATTTCTCTGTGGATAGAAAGGAGTTCTGAGTAAGGGTGAAAAGGTTTGTAATACTACTGGAGATTGAGATGAGTGTAGAGTGATCAGCATATTGTATAAGAGAAGATTGTCTACAAGAGGTGAATAGTTCGTTTGTAAAGATATTAAATAAGAGGGGACCCAAGATAGAGCCTTGTGGAACACCCATTGGAACAGATATAAAGGGAGAGCAGGAGGAGAGCCATTTGACAGATTGCTGGAGAATCAGGCAAGGGGGGGGGGAGAAGATAGGTTTAGGTTAGATAATTTAAAAAGGAGTATTGAGTGAGAGACTGTATCAAAGGCTTTGGAAAGGTCAAGGAAGAGGCAGGATATTAGTTGATTGTTATCAAGGGCTTTGGCTATGGTATGAGTGAAAGAGAGGAGGGCGGTGGATGTGCTGTGGTGGGGAATGAAACCATGCTCAGTGGGAGTGAGAAGGTTGTGTTGGAGGAGGTGGTTTAAAAGTTGTGAGTGAATGCATTTCTCGAGTATCTTGGAGATAGGAGAAAGAATGGCAATGGGACGATAGATGGATCAGTCGAGTTGCCACCCTTATGTAGTGGGATAGTAAAGAAGGATTTCCTGATAGCAGGAACTGTAGCCTCTTGTATAGATCTGTTAAAGAGAATGGATATAGGATAGGCTATAGATTTAGCAGCAAGTTTGAGAAATGTAGGAGGTAGGTTATCGGTAGAGGGTGAACATGGTTTAAGCTTTAAAAGAAGGGATTTAATGTAAGAAGGTGACACATGTTTAAATAAGAAGAGATTCTGGTTATGGGGGTTGATGGGGTAGTGGTAGTTGCAGTAATATATTAGAGGGAGTGAAGTTTTGGATAGTGTCATTGAAGTGTTTGTTGAGTAGGGTAGCAATTTCTAGAGGAGATTTGTTGGGGTAGGGTGAGGAGCTAGAAGGGTTGTCAGGGTAGAGTATTTTGTTAAGAGTAGTCCAGAAATTGCAAACGTTTGGACCTGTTGTCTAGTTGAGACAAGTTGTAGTAAAGTTTCTTGTTTTTAGTGACTAATTTCTTAAATAGGTTACGTAGTTGTCTGCATTTATGTAAAAGGGGAGTATGCCTAGTTTTAAGCCATGCCTTCCAGGTGCTATCTCTGTTATGCATCAGTGCTCTAGTATCTTTGGAGAGCCATGGAGCATAGTTTGATTTAATTCTAATTTTCCTGGAGGGAGCAAGGGAATTAAGGGTTATCTAGGAAAATGTAGGTAAATTTACTAACAGCATCATCAAGAGGGATGTGTTTAAGGAAGGACCAGTCACAACTAGATAGTATGGAGTTAAATTTGGTATTATTGAAGTTAGAGAGCTTACAACAGTCTCTATATAGGTGGGGTTTGTGTGCCTGGGAGGTGTGTCTGAGGATAGAGGTGGGGAGGTGATCACTTAAGAGGTCAGGTAGGGTACATGGGCCATGGTAGAGGTGGGGAGAGTTGGTGAGTATCCAGTCAATGGTGGAGCTGGAAGATAAGTCTTTGTTGAAACAAGTGGGGGTGTAAGTAGTTGATGGAAACCATGTAAGTTGATGCTGGATTGTGGGGAGTTACTAGAAGTTTGGACCAGTCTATATTGACATCACCAAGAATGAGAGTTTCATAGTCTAAGTTGTGGATAAACCAGGATAGGATATTTTCGAGGGTGGGTATATTATTCCCAGGGTGGATGTAGATGGAGGTGACAGCAAATTTCTTGTGTGGGTTTATATGGCAGCTTAGGATGAGAAGTTCAGCAGGATGGAAGCTGGGGATGGGGATAGTGACAGGAGACAGGTTTAGGCTATCTGAGTAGAGTATGGCTACACCACCACCATTTTAGGGGATCTATCAGCATGGTTACCTATTGTATTCTCGAAAGCCAACAATGTCGAATCCGATATTGTTGGCACAAGAATAGCGAAAATACAGACAGTCGAACTGGTAAATGGAAATCTCTTTAAGGGGAGATTTCCATTTACTTCAATGTAGTGCAGTCTCAAAGTTGGTATATTTAAATAGTAGGGGTGCATGGGGGGGTTTGCCTCCTGTCTACACCCTTTCTATTTTCTTTTTTTTTTTATTTACTTTTTTTCTGAACATTTGAAATTTTAATGGTTCGATCATTAAAAGTCGACCTTTAGTGATTTGAACCATTAAACTTTCAATGTTCTAATATAGACCCATCAGCATGATAGATGTTGTAGCCAGGTGGCAGTATTTCACTGTTAGTGATGTGAGACTTGAGCCAAGATTCGGACAAGGCAAGGATGTTAGGGTTTGTATGGGCTATCCAGGAATGCAGCTCTGAGATCTTGATAGACTTTGAATATTTATAGAATATATTTATAGGTGTTTATGTGCAGAAGTTTGATGTATCAGAGTATGGGTATGGTTAGGGGTGAGAACAAAATGGGTGTGATTGGAGGAATGATGAAGGGACCGAGGGCCTGGGTTAGGGTGGATGTCACCAGAGAGTAGAAGGTTATTTGTAAAATGTATGAGTGGAGTATATGTTAGGTGAAGGAAGATGAGTTTTGGTTTGGGTTTGAGGGTAATTGGCTGTGAAGGAGGGTAACTTTGTGAAAATTGGAGGAGGAGACACTAAAAAGTGATGGGGAGAAAGCTGAGTAGGAAGTAGTTAATAGGTTAGTGTAGGAGGTAGAGGTGGAGGAACCTTTAAGTGGGCTGGAGAGGTAGGACTGATAGGGTTCCTATTAGATGACTGAAGACGCATTCTATCGAATGCATCTTGGTAGACTTTAAACAGTGAAAAGGCAAAATAGCGAAGTGGCTTATAAGCAAATTCTTTCCCAGGGAAAGAATTTGCTTGGCTGTTTCCATTACTTTGCCATTTTTGGCACTGTAGTGCATTCTCGGAGTTGGTATATTTAAGTAGGGGGGTGTGGGGGGACAAAGCCCCCCACTTTATGTATTCTTTCAATTTTTTTTTCTTTTCTTTTTTTTTTGGAACAGCGAAAAAAATCACTGTTCTGAGCTTTCATGATTGTAAGCATTCACTTACATGGGATTGATTATTCATCATTCGCTTTTTTAAGCATTCAATGATATACTATAGACCCAGACTGATATGAGTGAAATGAGGTTAAGGCTGAAAAGGTATAGGAGTAGTGAAGTGGCAAAGAAGAAGCAGAGTTGCATTGTTAGGGGATGATCGAGAGTTTGTATAGGGAGTATAATTGAGTGGGAATGGAAGTGAAGCGAATAGGGAAGGAGTAGAGGCAGGAAGTGTGTTGTGAGTGGGTGAGCTGGCAGGAAGGGGAGGGAATGGAGATTATAAGTGTAATTGATGTAGGGGTGGTTGGGAATGGGGGTAGGGTAGAGGAGCTAAGTCAGCCCGAGCATAGCGTGGGTGAACAGAGCGGGGCTACACCCCTGGAAAAAACTACCAGAAGCAATCAGGAAATCAGGAAAGTTAGGTAGCTATGAGTTTGAGAAGGCAGGGGGCAGAGGTACAGGGAGAAAAAGACAGGGTACATCAGTAGTGATGTACAGCAGAAGATTAGAGTACCAAACCAGGGGCCAGGCACCCAAATAGAGGAATGCAGATGTCAGGAGGAAAGACCAAAGAAATGTGCAGAGAAGGGCACAGTGGTGAGAGTGCTAGAGAGAGCTGCTTGATTCAGGGAGAAAGAGTAGGATGTAGAGAGCAGAGCAGACACCAGGGAGCGGTCCAGATAATGTGCTAGCTTACAACCAGGACAGGAGCATCAGTACAGGTATTGAATACAGTATTAATTACTTTAGGTTGCATGTATATAAAGTATTTCCTGGTATTCTATAGGGGAATGCCCACGCAGGGGAATTGATTGTAGGAGATTCAGGCTGGGTCAGTCACAGGGCTCAGATACTGAAGAGACTATTGCTATCCTAGAAAAAAATGAAAAGAGAGAAGATAAGGATTAAGGGTAGAGAAAGAGCTACAATGGTAGGTACTAAAAGTGAAACAAGTTGACCAGTTGTTGATGTAGATGGGGGTGGGGGAGTTGGTCATTTGTGTGTGTAAGTAGGTAGTAAGTCTGTAATTGAGAGCAGCAGGTAGGACTAGTATATCAGTGGGGAGGCTAGAGCAAGGAGTGCACTCTGGGTGTGCTGGGTGTAAGGGAGAGAGTGCTGGTATGAGTTTAGGGTGGAGAAGTGCAGGTAAGTAGTGAGTATAGGGGGTGACTGAGAACACTAAAGGGAAGACAATTGAGTGCTTCAGTTAATTATCAGTACTACAAAGCAGTAAGCAATGACATTTAAGCAAAAAACAAACATTGATAGCCATCTACTATAGCAGTGGTAATGGTATATAGTAAAATACAAACAACATAACATTCAAAGGTAAATCAGCAATATCATACAACTGAAATAAGCAGAGTTACAATTGTGAACAAGAAAAATTACAGTCAAAAGCGTTCACAGATAAATAGCTAGGTAAAGGAAAAGGTTAATTAACAAATTACTGTCCAGTAATATGTATATTCAGTTAAAAAATAATTTCAGGCAAACACAATCTCAGATAATCAGCTGAGCATGAGGCAACAGAATGTAAATGTTGTTAAATCACACTATAGGTTAAGAACAATCCCAGAGTGATAAGACAGCAAAAGCAACACTCAGGTGAAATCAAACACAACAACAAAAGCCATTCGATAAGGCAGTAAGGCCACACATATGTGAAATAAACACTGCAGCACAAGCCAGTAGATTGCAGACACATCACAATAGAAGTAGCACTACAATAAAATTCACAGAAAATAGCATATTACAGCAGTCTATCTTAGGCAAGGGGAAAAGAGACCAACGAAAAGCAGAGACAAAAGGAAAAAAACAAACGAGGAAAGATTGACAAAAGCCAAAAACACAAGACAAATCATTGAAGATGTAGCACATTGTTAGGCCAAAAGACTAAGGCCATAGTAGCACGATCTAACTATGAGTGACAGGTAAAAGACTGAGCAAAAGACCCAGAAGAAGCAGCTACTAGATAGGCAAAATACCCAACAGTAAAGCGTTTCCACAAAACTACACTAGGCTGCCTTTTTTTATTTTTCTTTAAACCCTGAATTCAAACCAGAAATACAGGAGACACTGTTTGTAGGCAAATGGTAGTGCAATACAACCTATACACAAACTAGACAGATAGCAAATGTTGGTATCCTGTTTGTTTTCAGGATTTTGAGTTTTTAGTATTTTGAGTTTTCAGTATTTTGAACTTTCGAGATGTTGGTCACAGGATTTTGGTCTTCAGGATTTTGTAACACTCCCATATATACACATATACACACACACACACACGCACACACGCACACACGCACACACGCACGCACACACACACACACACACACACACACACACACACACACACACACACACACACACACACACACACACACACACACTCACATATTTATATCCCAATTTATCCAAAATAACTGAATTTAATAAATACACTTCCTTTTGAAAGACAGCTTAAACTTTCTCCACACTAATCTGTTTGATTTCTAATATAATCCTTTCCCATTTTTCCACTATCACATTCTTTTTTCACAACAGTACAAGTAATGCTGAAATTTAGTCATAAAGAAATCATCCCGCTGAACTTTTACAGAAATTCCCAACATCTTAGTTGTTTTCTTTATTTAAATCCAACCAAATAATGCCTAATAACTTATTTACTTCCTTGATTGTCTCTGCTACCTATAGTTTATTTTGTACTTATAATACATAATTAGCGAAAGAAATATTCTAAAATATATTTACTTTCTCTTTAATCAGCTACATTTTTTCTTTGCATAAAACAACCTGATGCACCATTGCATGTTTACTTTCAGCTGCACTGGCACTAGGAGTGGGACTATCATGTTAAAAAGAGTAGGGATATTTACCAGGTATCCTAGTCTAATTTCACCTTGTCACCACTGTAAGTTTTTCCCGAAAAGAAGTCACTGAAAATTGGATCTAACCTGACCAACAAAAGATAAAAACGAACTAACTAACTAACTAACTAACTAACTAAATACCTATTGGAAGCGTTCAAGGTCAACCTAAGGAAGACAGGGTGAAATAAGTTATCAGGGGGCAGTCATGATGAAAATGGCCAATGAATGGTCACAAGACCTTAAGATTAAATTTTTTTGCACATGAATGTTCACATGACCTTGAGATTAAATTAAGTTTTGATTTGGCAATGTTACATTAAAGAGAAATTTACAAATATGGTACTTAATTAACACACTTCAAGCATTTCCTCATAATTTATCATGGGGAGACTGGAGAGGCCAAGGATGCTGGTCTAACTGCATATACTGTTAAAACTATGGCCTTACCAGTATTTAGAATCAATTGACTACATTTCATCCATTCAGAGGCATTGTCCAAGCAGCTTCTTATAGTATTAAAAGTTTGCAGAGTGTTATAAGAGGAGGAGAGATTTGGGGTGAGAGGATATCTGCATAGCAATGATAACTCAGATATTTCCTTTGAATGACTTTATTTATGAACAACATATACACTGCAAAAGGTAAAGGGTCAGGTAGATCACTGTAGTACCACAAAAGGCAGGGGATGACTAGAAGAAGATTTAAACCCAGAAATAGCCCTCTGACTGTGCCCTGAGAAGTAAGAGGCAAATCACTCAAGGATTTTTCAGAAAGCATGCAATAGGATTGAAACTGCTCTAACGAGACCCCAGAGATCACTGTATTAAATATCAAGGACAGAACAAAGAGAAAAGGTATTGACAATATGTTGCATTCATGCAACCCAGCCCTAAAGTAACTGGGTAATTACTGAGTGAGTGCCTGAATCCAAAAAAGCAGAGAGTAAAGGTATCATAAGATGTGAACCTTGTTCTCATTTACCTTGCCTTAATAAGTCAGAGATCAGTGGTGATTATTTGAGTCATTGCTGATACAAGTATGACTTCCTGAGGATGACATATGACTAGGGCATCTTTTACAACAGATATAAAAATGCTCATCATCAAAGATGAATGGATAATGTGATGATTCTCTGGGTGCAGGGCATTCAAGTAATATAATACCAGTCTGGCTGAACCAGAAACCAGAAAGTACTGGTGTCATTTTACCTATACAGGAGTATTAGACAGCCTTGTCCAGTCTCTCCCTCTATTTTGTGTTATATATGTAGAACCACTGGCTCAACTCAAATGTGATTCATAAATTGAGGGAGATAATTGGAATGGGAAAGAACTTAAGCTTTAGATAATGTATTTCATATCTAATGAGTCCATATAGGTATGATCCAAAATTATTTGCTTTAATGAAGGCTTTTGGAAGTGTACTGGGGAATGCAATAAATATAAATAAAATACAGGCAGTCTGTATAAATTTTAATTGATCTGGACTCTTGTATGTATGATACCTTGACATATGAGACATCCAGAGTATTTAATATTTAGAAGTTAAACTGGCACTCACATTTATTAAGTTGGTGAGGGAAACTTATGGAAAGATGGATGACAAATCTAAGCAACTGGTAAAAGGATGAAGAAATTTATTGTTGGAGCTGGACCATAGGATGCAGATAGTGATTTTTTAAAAATTTTTTTGCCATTGGGTTTGTACCCTTTTCAAATACTGGTAGTTGAAACACTGAACGAATTTATGCATAAATTTCAAAATGTTATTAAACAGTTTATTTGACAAGGGATAAGTCTAGACTGGATTTTGAGAAATTAATACTAAGTTCAGCATGGAAGTCTAGTGGTTCCAGATGTTAAGACCTACTGGAGAGCAGTGCATTTAGCATTCTTACATAAACCTTATCATCCCAAGTACAAAATGGTATGGAAGACAATGAGAATGCTGTAGTTGGAGTATAAGGGCCCCCATTTTTCCCAAGTGACGTGAAGAGGGACAAGCATGATAAAGGTAAACTGTATATACTTAGTAGGATGGACAGGGGATTAGAATGGTAAAAAATAACTAAAAACATAGCAAGGCACAAGTGGTTAGTGTAATGCTGATTAGGATGGACTTAGAAAGTAGACACTGAGGCTTATCAAAGGACTTGATAGGTAGCCTGAACCACTTTTTGGATCCATTTAGTAGATGAGGATGAGTTTGTTGGGCAGTAGACATTTAGATACATTAGTGGATGCTCCAGGCAGGATTCTTTTTTATTGTATGGAGAGCTAAAGGCCTTTTAGAAATTTAGAAACCTCCCTACAGTAAAATGACAAAATGTCGGCTTGGATAAATTTCTAAGTGGTATGAATCATGGAAATCCACTTGCAAATGGACCAGTAAGTTGCCTTTATGAGACTGGGCTGTAGTCAGATATGGAGGTAACAAACAGATTAATGCACACTGGAATGATGTCTTGAGATTAAGGTTGACTGACAAACAATGGTTACAGTCTAGCTGATGCCTACATATCTGGCCAGTTTGCAATGAGGAAGTAAAGGAGAGTTAGATATATCTATGTATTTTTGGGAGCTTCACTGGCAAAAACCCTTCAAAGAGTGAGAGGAATTTACTTTGCTTGCTTTTGCTGGTTACAGAAAAGAAGATCATCAGAAAATTTAAACAACAGGCTCCTTATTTAATAAAAATATAGATTTTATAATGGAACTATATGAATTAGAAAGTAAAGAGCTAAATGAGTGAGACAGAATTAAGCACAATGCTAAATGGTTTTCTTGTCTGCAGTTTCTGGAGACGAGATAATTTTTTTGGCCTCCAGTACATATTATGTGATAATGGGTTCATAGGTTGGTACTAGGCTATTGGCCCTAGGACCTATACAAGCCTAGCCATAACAATTCCCTGGCTATTTCTTCCCACACTATTCACTTCCCTGGACCCCTGTCTAGCAGGGTGACTGACATGATCCCCGGGGTGAATTTCCTTTCTCACATCCAATCATCGAGGTACCTTTTGAAGAGGGCCAAAGAGGCGCTCTGCTTGACATGCATGGGCAGTCTTTTCCAGAGTCTGGGGAGTCTCTGGGTCAGAGGATTTGACAGAATATAATCTCATGGAAAGTTTGGAAGAAGAAAGGGTGTGACAATGTGAGGCATTGCCAACTATGCCAGGAGAAATAGGGCAGTGGATGTGTAACAAATGCTAGCATAGCTAGCTGAAAATTTGTAAAGAATTATATGTCATTTGTATATCAAACTGAATTCTACAGATGCTTGTGTTTAAAAATTTATTTGTAAAGTTGCTTGTGTTAAAAATGTGTCAACAGTTTGCCCTGCTGAACAGAAAATAAATATACATGTATATCAGACCATACTGTATTGTAACTGTTTAAATACATGTCTTCACAGAGGATACTGGAAGAGAAGAGGTTAAGCTTAGCTCCAGCTGACTTTGAGAAATAATAAGAATTTAAATTACTGTGCCTAGGCCATAAAGATGTTATCTCACAGTTTTGAATGAAGCTAGAGATACAATGTTTGATAGAAGTATGGTCTGTTAATATCTGTAGGAGGAGTAGAAGTTTGTGATTGTTTTATGACTTCCAGAAGCTGTACCAGATCTGAGAAAATCTCTTGTATGTGCATTATTGACATGTAGGTGCTAAATCCTGGCAGTTTCTAGCAATGGGGGGTTGCATGGGAACCAAAGGTTAGATGATCAGATGTTTGTGATGTCATTCTGTACAGAAATAATGTTTTAATATTAGGTGAGCCAGAAGTCTCAAGGCAGTCTTTTTCTTAGAACCTGACATAGAAGGATCCCTCACTCAATTCATCTTGCCTTGCTCTATTAAGTAAGTAGAAACAGTAATTCTCAAAATGAGTTGTAAAAATATAATGAAAATAGTTAAGTATTGTTTTCTGTAACTGTGCAAATCTTTCCAGCTGTGCTATTTTTAATAATTCCTGTGGCTGAAACTCTGGTGTTTACTGAGAATAGATGTTTGTTATTTTCATGTTTTTTTATTATTTTTCATTAAATATATTTAAACTTTCCATTGCAGCTGATCCTTTAGAGAATATTCTAACCTTTGGAAGTACTTATAGCTATTGGTGACACTGGGGCCACTCCTGAATCCTGACTATTTGGTCAACATTACCATTTGTATTAATATTAATTTCATTCAGTATAATTGGGTACCCTGCAAGAGCCTTAGGTAGCTGGCTTTGTAGTGCCTGGTGGCAGTGATAACTACCTTATAGTCTGGGAAGTGGGGGCACTGGGCAGGGGGGGCACAGTGGGTAGATCTGTGCCAGCCTTTCCCAGGTGTGTGTGTGTGTGTGTGTGTGTGTGTGTGTGTGTGTGTGTGTGTGTGTGTGTGTGTGTGTGAAAATAAAATCTCACACTGTATGTGTGTCAGCTACTTGGAGCAGGGACACGAAGCACTGGTTTCACAGAGAGTGTGCTGGAGGACTTGGCTTGGACACTTGGCTGAAGATTTTAACCCTATATTTGTGCTAGTGAGGAGCCTTACTGGGGCCCTGGAGGGAGACAAATTCAAGAAACTAAGACCCTGGGCTGACTGTGTTCCCTGTGTGCTCTTAAGGGAAATTGAGCTTGATGCAGAGAGGTCTGCATCTGGAAATACTGAGTGTATCCATTTGTATTGAACATCGCTCTCCAGTATCAGGGATGAGGATTCAGGCTCCTTGATTACTGGTCCAGAGGAGAAATGTCATTTCTTGGTGAGCAGTGGTATGGATATCAAAAGAACTTCTGTAGCTTGTAGGCAGTTATCACTAAAGGTGTGTCCTCTCAGCAGCCACAAGTTAAACATTCAAAATTTCATTTCACAACGGTTTTATTTATTTTGTTAGTTTAGTTTAGTCAGGGAAAGCAGGCAAAGATGTCAGCAGAGTATTATGGCAAGCTGACAAAGCTGACAAATCTGACAAAGAACCAGTTGGCCAAGGTGTTTGACACCAAAGGACTGGTGTATGCCAACCTGACCAAAGAGAAAATGATTTCAGCCTTAGTCACAGCTCAGACCAGCAGCCAGGAGGATAACCAGTCTGGTGATGAGAATTTGTAGCCCCCCAGAAACAGGACAGTTCACTTTTTCCTTAGAGGACTTAGAAACCCATCTAGGGTTAAAGAGACTTGAACTGAAGGCCAAACATTTGGAATTAGAATCAGCAGAGAGACTATAGAGTTTGGAAGCTATAGAATGTGAAAAACTGCAGTGTTTGGAGGCCGAAGAAAATGAGAAGTAGCATAAACATGAGAGGGAGATGCTGATTCTTTGCCAGGGTCATGGAAGTAATGGGGAAGGGAATAACTGAACCCCAGAAACAATAAAGGTCAGTAAATTTCTTCCACAATTTACAGAGGGTGATAATTTTGATAGTTTTATTCATAGATATGAAAGAGTATGTAAACAGTATAATTTTTACCAAGGGCTATGG
Organism: Protopterus annectens; assembly: GCF_019279795.1. NCBI lineage: Eukaryota > Metazoa > Chordata > Ceratodontiformes > Protopteridae > Protopterus > Protopterus annectens. Next base: position 1,831,176,825 of record NC_056725.1, read on the forward strand.
GTACGGATCCTGATCCCCTTACTCCATGGTAAAGCTGTAACTGCTGTTTCTAAAATTGTCTGATACTGACTGTTTAAACTATGAAAAAGTAAAGAAATGTTTACTTGGATATTTTAAGTTAACACCTGAAGCTTACAAAAAAAAGTTTTGTGAGCATAGACGCAAGGCAGATGAAAGTGTGTGTGATTATATTGCTGAGTTATGCATTTATTTTCATAGGTGGGTGCGTGGGTGTCAGGTTACTACTTTTGAAGGGCTGGTAGAACTTTTATTAAAGGAACAAGCCCTTAGCACTTTGCCTGAGGACATGAGAATCTGGTTGGCAGACCGAGAGTGTAACTCTGCAGAAGAGCTGGGGAAAAATGGTGCTCTCTGCTTAGCAAGCAGGGGATCGCTACACAGGAAAGGGATACCCAGTGCTGCACATGGAAATAAGAGAACCTATGGTGGGCAGCTTAAGCCATTCCAACACAGTCCACCAGTAACAGGGGAAGCCATTAGTTCAGGTACATGTCCAGGATTAAGGGTCAAATGTTTTAAATGTAACCAGTGGGGCCAGGTATCATACAGATGTTCATGGAGGCAAGGTAGGGAACAAATGGTGGGGGAGCCAGCAAGTGGGAATAACAGTATGCTAGTGATAGTTGTCTGGAGAAAACAGGTGTACCAAACTATCACAAGAGGTTATAACCTATCTTAGTGGATGGAAAACAGGCTGCTACTAAGAGAGACACAGCCTCTGACATAACCATTGTAAAGCCTGCAGTGGTTAAAGAGGAACAGTACTTGCTTGGGCAGTCCACTTCAGTCAGAGCTTTAGGACCCATTCCAAATGCCTTTGGTCAGGGTTCACATTCACTGGGAGAGTGGAAAAGGAAGCAAGCAAGTGGGTGTGTTTGAGGATATCCCTGAAGATGTCCTGATAAGGAATGGTTTTGATAATGCAGTACCTTATTTGTATGCAGTTACATGCAGTCAGGCTTGAAGACAGGCATGTGAGTCTGGTAGCATGGGGGAGACCCAGACAGACATCACCCATGAAGCCAGGGCTGGTGAGGTGAATGTTTCAGGGAGGGAGCTACCCTGTAACAGTAAGTCTTAAGGTGAGCCACAGCTGCTGGTAGGTACTGATGTTTCTTTAGAGAGAGTGGCTGCAAAGGCAGAGGTGAATGGTAGTAACCTAGCTGACAGTGAGGAACTGCTGTCAGAGGATGCCAGATGTCCTGTGGAAGGGGAGCTGGGAAGAGTCACAAAAGTAGAGCTGAGACAGGCTGCACTCTCTGACCCTACATTACAAGGTTTGAGGAAGGTAGCTAATGAGGCACTTGATTCTTAAGGAAAAGTGGAGTCTATATATTGGAACAAAGGGTTACTGTATAGAGAGTGGACCCCTGAGGGAGGGTTAGAAGGTGAGGTAATGCATCAGTTCATAGTGCCTAGAGCCTACCATCTGGGAGTTCTAGTCATAGCCCATGACATTCCTTTTGCAGGTTATATGGGCATAAAGCATGCAGAGAGACATATTATGCAGAACTTTTATTGGCCTGGGATTGCAAGTGATGTAACAGGGTACTGCAGGACCTGTGAGCAGTGCCAAAAAGAAGGCAAGGCAGGAAAAAAGGTTAAAGCCCCTTTGATGCCTTTTTCTGTAATTGAGACATTTCAGAGGGCCTCTAGTACCCTATGTTTCACAGGGGATAAATATATCTATATCCTTGTGTTATTAGATTATGCTACTAGATACCCTGAGGCAGTGGCTCTGTCCTCCATTGAGGCAGAGAAAGTGAAAAATGCTTTGTTAGAGATTTTTAGCAAGGTAGGTTTCCTGAGAGAAATACTGACTGACACCGGTGTGAATTTTATGTCAGACCTGCTGACTTGTTTGCAGAAATGCTGTGGGATGAAGCACCTAAAAACTACCCCCTCCCATCCCTAGACCAATGGTCTTATGGTGAGGTTACATTCCACACTAAAGACCATGCTATGGACATTTGCAGACCAGTTTAAGAGAGAGTTGGACAAATATTTGCCCCATTGGCTGCTTGCATACAGAAAAATACCCACCCCAGGAGTCCACAGGTTTTTCACCCTTTGAGTTGCTGTATGGACATAGGGTGAGGGAGCCTTTAGATTTGATTTGTGATGAGTGGGAGGGTGAGTGTGAATCCCACCAGGAGTCTGCTGTGGCATATGTCCTAAACCTCAGGACAAAGCTTAGGGAACTCATGGGCTTGGCCCAGGAGAACATGGCAGGAGCCCAACAGCAGCAAAAGGTCTGGTATGACAAGAATGCTTGAGCCCGGGAGTATGCTGTGGGGCAACAGGTTATGGTTCTCATTCCTGTCAGACACAATAACTGCAGGCAGCTTGGGAGGGACCCTTCAAAGTGCTTAGGAAGGTCAGTGATGTTAACTACATGGTAGAACTGCTAGGCAGGAGGCAGGGGCACAAATTTTACCATGTTAATATGATGAAGCCTTACCATGATAGGGAGGCCCTTGTGCTAAGCATTTGCAGGAGTCAGGAGGAGTCTGAAGAGGATCTATGGCTACATTGAGTCAGCCAGTAAAGTGCCAAGTTACTAAGGTGGAGCCTAGGATTGCAGGCATATGACATGATGATGCAGCACTGTATTGGGGTCATCAATGTCAATGCAGATCATAGGATCATAGGAGGTAACTAGGCTGATGGCCCGGGGGCCTTTACAAGCCTAGCCAAGAGTTTATCTCCAATAAAGAAACCTCAGTCAGCATCTGTCACCCCTGTCATTGAGGGACAAAGGTGGAACCCCTGGGACAAATTTGTGGTTTCCCATCCACTCATCAAGGTTCTGCTTGAAGTGGGTCAGCGAGGTACACTATTTAACATGTATGGGAAGTCTATTCCAGAGATATGCCCGCCTCTGGGAGACAAACTTGTCTCTCCAGCAGGTTTTGTTGATGTTGCATATTAGATTTAGGCCTAGCAATTTGGTAATGTGCAAGGAGTTAGACTTCTCTTGTAGGGCAGGGTCCGACATTATCTTGTAGGCAAGACACAGATCACCTCTGAGAAATCTGTATGATAATGAGTAGAGTGATAGTGATTTGAGCCTGTCTGCATAGGACAGATATTGAAGACCATGGATTCTCTTTGTGGGGTATTTCTGTGTCCTTTCCAGTTGGTGCAGGTGTTTGGAAAGGTACATACCAAACTGGGTGTTATACTCAATTATAGGACTAATGAGGGAGGAGTACAGAGAGGTAATAACCTCCTTTTTTCTGCAAGCAATCCCTTTACTTATGAGATGAATCAAATAAAATGTTTTTCTGACCAATCCCACCATGTGATGGACAAATGTGAGATCATTGTCAACCTGAGTACTCAGGTCTCTCACCACAGGTTGTGTGCTTAGGGGATTGTGCTGATGTGGTAATCAGCAGGGACCATGTTTTTGCTGAATGGTATGATAATACTTTTTTTATGCATTTAACTTAAGGCTATGACTTTGGCACCAGTTATTTGTAGCTGTGAGACCCTCTTGCAGTATGTTAGCATCATTTGGGGAGTCAATGACAGCACCCAACTTACAGTCATCCACAAACTACAGGCCTTTTGTCTTTGTCTGGACCTCTGAGAAGTAGATGCCAAACTGTAGGGGTCCCAGGAAAGATCACTGGGGAATACCACTAGTGACAGGTCTACTGTCGGAATTCATGGCACCCATTTTGACCTTGTGGGTCCTATCTGTGAGCCAGTTGGACACCCATCTGATGAGATAGGGATTAACCTTTCAATGATGTCTAAGTGGGGGATTATGTTAAAGGCCTTGGCCAGGTCAAGGTTAGCTGTATGTACTGACTTTCCATCATCCAGTCTCAAAGAAGTAAGCTAGGTTCAATAGGCAAGATCTTCCCCTGATGAATCTGAATTGGGTGATGTCAAGTGCTTGAAGATTGTCTATGTCATTGTTTATGAGATCCATAATAATATACTCCATAGATTTACAGATAACACTTGTCAAGCTAATGGGGTGATAGTTTCCTGGGTCAGTAGTGGCACCACTTTGTGCAAGGGGATGCCAATGGCAGTTCTCCACTCTGCTGGAGTGAAGCCTTTTGTTAGGCTGTGATTGAATATGGTGCTCAATGGTGAAGCTGGTTCTTGCTGGAGATGGTGCCGAATGCAGTCTGGGATACTATCGGGTCCCATGGAAGCTGTGTTCTTTGTCTTAAATAGGGCCTTTGACACTAGATCTATGGAGATGTGAGGTGTGGGACAACTATCAGGGACGTCAACTTGGGGTTTGGGGGATGATAAGGAGGTGAAGTTTGGGCTGAACCTATCAGCTAACAGGTTGGCTAAGTTAGCAGGATCAGTGTAAGTGGTACCAAGAAGTACTAATTTGGAACAACTTGAGCTTTTCCATAGAAGTTCCTAACATAACTGAAGAAGGACTTGTGGTTTCCCTTTGTTTCGGAGGCTAGTTTCAACTCATAATTGGCTTTGGAGGTTTTCACTAGTGATCTAATTTGCCTGTTGAGGTGGAGGAGGGAGTTATTCTGATTTGGAATTTGTTCCTTTTCACCCTTGGACAACAGTTTCTTCCTTTTGTTATAAAGCCTGTTGATAGAGGATGCCCACCAGACAGGTTTGTGTTTTCTTGAAGAGCAGGTTTTAGTTCTATTGGGTATGGCTGAGTCCATGCAGTTATACAAGTGGTTGTACACTGCATTGGCGTACTGTTCAGCATAGTGGTCTGCATCCTCTGAGGGGGAGCAGTGGTGTGAAGCTGCCAATAAGCTCCCTTAGGAGGTTGTAGTCAGCTTTTGAGAAGCTTTTTAGCCTGGTTACAGCTGGGTAGGGGTTGGGTGGGATAGAAACTTCAAATGAGACAGACCAATGATCTGATCTCACCAGCAAAGAACATACTATGGGAGTGGTGCAGCAGTCACCCATGTTGGTGAGAATCAAGTCCAGAATGTTATCTCCCCTTGTGGGGGATGAGACCAGCTGGTCTAGTGAGTTAGAAGTGATGAAGTCAAGGAGTCGTCGGGTGAGTGCATTTGTGCAAGAATGGTTCACCCAGTCTATGCTGGGGTAGTTGAAGTCACCAAGGGTCAGGGTGTTACGGGGGTACCTTGATGGAGTCAAGTAGGTCCAGGTAGGAGGAGTGGGTGTCTTGAGTCATGAAGGGGGCACTATAGCTGACTATAACTTGGATGGGTGTCTTGCCAACTGTCAGTTGCACCTAGAATAATTCCATTGTGTCATGATGGTAAACCAGTCTGGAGGTGTGCCTGTCGTTAATGAAGATAAAGACGCAACCATCTTTAGTCTTTCCAACCTCATTTTGGGGTCAGAAAGTGTGGAATGAGGTATAGCCTGGTAAGGCAGGTGTGCTCCCTGCAGCCTTGAACCAAGTTTCTGTGACTGCACAGACATCGCCATCTTCCAGTGTGAGGAGGGCCTCCAGTGAGTGCATTTTCAGGTTAAGGCTCCTAGCATTGAGCAGCATGACCTTTAATTTCCTTTTTGACAGATCTTTTATGTTGGAAGATTTGTCTTTGGGACATAGCCTAAATAAAGCACAATAGGGAGGCAAGACAGGGTATGGGTTAATGTATTCATAGACAGGCAACATTTCTCAAGGGTCACTTGAAAAACTAGCTTGAGTCTTCAAAGGGTGGAGAGATGTGACAATGTGAGTTATTGACAGGTATGCCTGGAGAATTAGGGCAGTGGATGTGTAACATATGCCAAAGCAGCTAGCTGGAATTTTGTAAAGAATTATATGTCATTTGTTTATCAAACTGATTTGTACAGATGTTTGTGTTTAAAAATATATTTGGAAAGTTGCTTATGTTAAAAATGTAGCAACAGTATGCCCTGCTAGACAGAAAAGAAATATACATTTATATTAGACTGTACTGTATTGTAACTATTTAAATGTATATGTTTTAACAGAGGATTCTTGGAAAGAAGAGGTTAAGTTCAACTCCAACTAACTTTGAGAAATAGTAAGAAATTAAATTACTGGGTCTAGGCCATAAAGATGTTATCTCACAGATCTGAATGAAGCCAGAGATGCAATGTCTGTAAGAAGCATAGTTTGTTATGTAGAAGCAGTGGAAGTTTGTAATTGTTTTATGACTTCCAGAAGCTGCATCAGATCTGAGCAATGCTCTTGTGTGTGTAGTATTAACATATAGGTGCTAACTCCTGGCAGTTTCTAGTAATGGGGGTTGGCATGGAAACCAGAAGTGAGACAACCAGATGCATGTGATGTCATTCTGTACAGAAATGCAGTGGAGAGTCAATTATCTGAATGTCAATTTCCGAAATATCAATTATCCGAACACAGCTTTCCAAAGTTTTCAGGTAGGAAAAATCATAAAGTCTGAATACCTAAATGTTATACATATTTGCTTGTCAGTGTTTATTGAGCTTGGACTGCAATAATACACTATACTGTTTTGAATTTGCAGTATATTTGTTTTATTTTTCTTGTTTAATAGGTGCTACTGTAAATAGATATTTTATCTTTTCATGTTTTTTTATTATTTATTCTTAAATATATTTAAACTTTTCATTGTAGCTGGTCTTTTAGAAAATATTTTCACCTTTGAGAGTACTTATATCTATTGGTGACACTTTGGCCACTCCTGAAGCCTGGCTGTATGGTCAGCATTATCATTTGTATTAATATTAATTTTACTCAGTATAATTGGGTACCCTTGCAAGAGCCTTAGGAAACTGGCTTTGTAGTTTCTGGTGGCAGTAACTACCTTATAGTATGGGCAAGGAGGGGGGTACAGTGGGTAGATCTGTGCCAGCCTTTCCCAGGTGTGTGTGCATGTGAAAAAATCAAATCTTACAGTGTGTGTATGTCAGCTATGTGGAGATGGGCCACAAAGCACTGGTTTCACAGAGAGGGTGCTGGAGGACTTGACTTAGACACTCAGCTGAGGACTTAACCCTATAGCTGTACTTGTGTGGAGCCTTATTGGGGCCCTGGAGGGAGACAAATATAAAGAAACCCAGACTCTGGCCTGACTGTGTTCCCTGTGTGCTATTAAGGGAAATGTGCTTAATGCAGAGAGGTCTGCATCCTGAAATACTGAGTGTATCCATTTGTATTCCAAGTGAAAATCCCTCTCCAGTGTCAGTGGTGAGGATTCAGGCTCCTTGATAACTGGCCCAGGGTGGGGACTTCACATATGGCAACAACACCAGGAAGTGGGATTGCTTAGATGACTATAAGAGGGTAGATCAATAAAAATGGTAACTATTGTGTTAATTGTAATATGATCTGATTCAACTACAATGACCTTGCTAAGATATTTCAGCTATTTTTTTTTTATTTTTGCCTTATAGCTTGATTAGAGAACTTACTGTAATAGCTATTTTTGAACTGTTATTTTATTTTTCATTTTAGTTGCTCTTTTGATTTTGATATTTAACTAGTCAGTATGGCATATTTGAATAAAGAAAGAAATGGTATATTTAAAAACAAGATCCATGGTTTCAGCATAGTTGATGAGATGGAACTCAGTCCAGCTAAACCGAAGAATCTCATGGTTATGGACAGTACTGCATCCAATGAACACAGATTATAGTAAGTCAGTCTTAATAGAGTTATGTTTATCAGCACAAAAAATGAACTGCAGTTTTACACTCTATGGCAAAAAAAGTCTTCCACTTCACAAGACAAGCTGCATAGTGATGTCTGTTCATGATCTGGAAAAATGACTAGTTGTTTTCTGATTGGAACAGAAATCTCATAAATAAACTTTGCTTGCTTACATGGCTTTGCTGAGTCATAATTTACCCAGCCTTTGTTTATTATGCAGAAGACCATCCCCCAGATTCTCAAAAGCTTGCACGGAGTGCAGGATCTGTGCAGGAGCTCAAACAGGCAATAGGTCTGCTGTCCATTCCAGGAACATGCATGGGGCAGGGGCATGCACGAGCGCTCCTGCACTAATCATGCACGGACTAAGCCCTGGTATGCAAATCATCCCATTTGCAGGTGAAATCCATGCAAATGAGGTGATTTTGCAATCCAGTCCGTGCAAGATTAGTGCTATCTGCAGAAATGTACTCGGTTAGTAACCGAGTACATTTCTGCAAAATCCAAAACGGAGCTATGACAGCTCCAAATAAAAGCTGCATATCAAGTAGTAAGCATGCCAATGGCCAAGTATAAGGCCACTGGCATTGCAAACAAAACAAAAAATAAAAAAAACAACTTTAATTTTTTTTTAGCTGATCTCGACTGTTTAAGCATAGGGCAGCGGCGTGCAAACGGGATCAGAGGGAAAATAATAAAATAAACCTAAAATAAGCATTCTAACTAAAATTAGCATTCTGTCATACAAGTCAATGGCAGGCAGAAGACAACCTGGCCAATGAGTAGTGGTTGCTAAGGGGGGAGGCTCAGTGTGAGACATGTAACTATGCATTGGCAGGCAGCCCTATGCAAATGAGAGGAAGGATAGTGAATCCCAGTTTTCCCGAGCATGTGAGTCAGGTCCCAACAGTGTAAGAGTAGGAATAGCTTGGTGCAAGCCTAGGAGGTAGGTGACATCATGGGGGGGGGTGTCAGGCATATTGTAAGCAGACTGGAGCCCTGTGGCTTGGGTTTGCTCCTAGCTTAGCACAGCTAAGCTAGGGGGTGTGTCTAAACCTGCCTAGTACTCTTTACAAAGCCTAAGCAGGTGTGCACGCCACACACTGGGTTTTACAGGAAGAAAAAAGAAGTTAAACCAGGAAATAGCAGCAGTGAGCAGATTTGAGCACTCTGTTTGCATGGCACACACACGGGCTTAAACAGAGAGGCAATGGGAAGGGAAAACAACAGTAGGAAGGTAATCAAGGAGAACTAGCTTAGCTGTCAGGTGAAATGTTTCAGAATCAGCCAATTACACAGGCAGCAGACCGGCCCAGCCCAGAACACTACTATAAACTAAGCAAACACCTTCCTCTCTGGTTTTTCCCACACTCTACACCACCGGTGTATACAAGTGGGGAAATTTTAACAAACAAACCTACAAAATGAGAAGGGCTGCAGCAGGCAACATAGAACAATATGTGCAAGAGGCTGAGGGTGGTGAGGATGTGAATGCTGTCGAAAAACCCACAGTGAGGAGACAGAGAAGAGAATACAGACCCAGGGTAACCTACTAGGGGCTACATGAGTGCTATAGGGTGGACAGAGACCTCCTACAGCAAATTGTTGAGCTGTGCTGGCCACACCTGACACACCAAACTGACCGAGGGGAACCCATCCCAGTGGATACCAAGGTATGTGTAGGCCTAGGTATAATAGCCACAGGTACCTCCCAAAGCATAACTGGGGATATCATGGGGATCTCACAGGCATCAGCATCCGGAGAATTCCACCAGTTCATGGATGCCATGTCAGCACATGCCAGTGAGCACGTATATTTCCTCAACACCCATGAGGTGTTGACTAGCAATATGTGTCTCTTCCACCAAATAGCAGAATACCCTGGGATAGTGGGTGCTATAGACTACATGCACATATGCATCAAAGCACCACCTGGTGAGCAGGGTAGGGCCTACATCAACCACAGGGGCATCCCCTCCATCAACTTCCAGATCGTATGTGATGCCCAGGGCATTATAATGAATGTATGTGCTGGCTGCCCTGGAAGCTATGATGATTCCTACATATGGTATCTGATGCAGCTGTACCAGAGATTTGCTAATGGGGACATCCCCTACGGTCACCTAGTGGGGGATGCTTGGACACCCATCAAAAATGCACACACATCTGAACAACGCCATAATGAGGCACACACACCAGCCAGACATATAATAGAGCATGTGTTTGGAATGATCAGGTCACGGTTCCAGTGTCTGGACACATCTGGTGGAGCCTTGCAGTATTCACCAGCTACATGTAGCCAAATTGTTATGGTATGTGCTATGCTACATATTATGATAATGCGGAAACAGCTGCAGCAGGAACAGCATGGGGCAGGGCCACACAGCCCCCCCCACCAATGCCAAGGCCTGCACAGGCACAGAGTGACCTAGAGGAGGAAGAACCTGAGCCTGCCCCAGTAGGCAGAAGGAGGCATGCCCAGTATGCCCTAGCCTTGGCAAAAAGGCAACGGATAGAACATGCACTGGCACAGTAGAGACCCAGGGAATAACACCTCTCTCTGACTCGCACATACAGTAAAAGGGATGCCAAACATGACACTACCTGTGCTCAACCATGTATAGAGAGTGTACTATGTGCATCCGACATAGGCAGCCCTCCAGCACCATCCACAAGTCTGGCACACTCTTAAGGTAAGTCAATCAACCTACCAATTGCTAAATGGAGTAGAATGTGTCATTACCTGTAGCTATGGTATGGATGTGAGCATGCAAGGGAATTGGGTGGCTGAATGTTATGGCAGCAGACAGTAGACACCCATAGTGGCACCATAATATCTGTAACACATACTAGAGTCACCATAGTAGCCAGTACTATACAGGGTGACAAAACACACTGCAGGAAATGTTAGTTCTGAAGGGTAGTAAGTCAGACAATAATATGTAGGGCAACCAAAGCCACAATCTGTAGTACACTGGTATGCCTCTAGTCAGCATGATAGTTAGCAATACAGAATGAAATGGAGTACCTGACATACCAGTACAGTCATAGCAAATGTGTACAAGTGTCACATGTGCCCCCCCCCACATCCTACATAGCAATGTAATAACAGTCAGGTGTGCCCCCCCAATCCTGTGCAGAAATATAGTAATAGTCAGATGTGCCCCCCCCATCCTACATAGTAATGTAATAACAGTCAGGTGTACCCCTCCACTCCTGTGTAGAAATATAGAAACAGTTGGGTGTACCCCCCCCCCGGTATGCAGAAATGTAGTAACAGTCAAAGCCAAATGATCGATGGATACCCTGAGGAGACAGCATGCTACCTGTCAGTGTACAACACAAAGTTCAGCACTGCAGCACAAACAACCTGGACATGATCCACACATTCAATACAGACGGCTATACTGGGCATGCTCACACACTTAGAGAAATGAAGGCAATGCCAGTCAAGGACATACTGAAGAGTCATACTGGGCATGCTCACACACTTAAACACATGAAGGCCATGTCTGCAAACACCAGTGGACCAGACATATCTGGCTGTTGCAGTTGTTAGTGCAGACTCTCTTCAGTATGCACCGCTCGTGCCTTGCACACACAGTGGATAGGAATACAGACATATGTGTCAGGACAACACACTATAATAAGCTAAAGGTGGATGTACAGAGATGTGTGGAAGATGGTGACTGTGACAAGGAGCCATCCAGGCCTGACCCACCCAGCACACAGCCAAAGGGCCCCAAACACATGAGGTGCAGATGTCACTCACTGCAGATACTAGCCACCAGTATCTGTCAGCATTACAGACTATGTGGTGCACGTGCCAGCTGCGCAACATGACTGTACAAGGAAGTAGTCACCTAGCAGCTGTATACATGTACCTGTGAAATATGACCCTGTGTGTGCCTGCATGTGGCATGTCAATCCCTAGATGAGTGGGTTATGGCCCATGCACACACAGTGCCCTCCCCATAGCCCTACTATGACAAGCCTGCTGAGGTCATCCAATGTGAAATAGACCTTTGGGAGAGTTGTAACCCAATAATCTCCATGGCATGTCCCATTGCTGTAGTATAATAAACTAGTTAGGTAGGAGTTCTGACCCCAGACTTGGCAACTGTGTGTGTTTGTGTGCGTGTCTATCTGACTGTGTAGAGAGCAATGCTTTTTAGGGTACTCACACTCACTGCAATTCATATACTCAACTTTGGCAAGGCTGCTGATGTCACCCACCTAGAAATACACCTCTGGGAAGGTTGTAGCCCAGTAACCTCTTTAGCATGTCCTGTAACTGTGTACTGCTGTAGTGTGATAAAGTAGTTAGGTAGGTGTTCTAATCCCAGACATAGCAAGTGTGTGTGTATATCTGTCTGACCCTGTCTGTGTAGAGAGCAATGCTTTTTAATGTACTCACACTCCTTACAATTCATATACTCAACTTTGGCAAGACTGCTGATGTCACCCACCTAGAAATACACCACTGGGAAGGTTGTAGCCCAGTAATCTCCATAGCGCGTGCCATAACTGCGTACTGCTGTAGTGTGAATTAGAACTGCTGTAGGGTTCCATCCTCACCCATGGCAGTTCTGGATGTTTTGTGTGTGTTTCAATGTCTGTGTACGGAGCAATGCATTATAGGCTAGTCACACTCAGTACATTTCAAATGACCTACTTTGGCAATCCTGCTGATCTTATTCATTGCATATACACCTTTCGGGAGGGAATTCTTCAGTAATCCCCACAGTGTGTCCTATAACAACTCCATGCTGTAGTCTGATATAGACCTCTGTTAGGGATTCTATACCCACCCATGTCGGTTGTGGATGTTTTGCATATGTGTCACTGTCTGTGTAGGGAGCAATGCATTTTAGGCTAGTCACATGCAATACATTTCAAGTGGCCTAATTTGGTAATCCTGCTGAGGTCATTCATTGTGTATACACCTTTGGGGAAGGAGTTCTCCAGTAATCCCTGTGGTGCATCCTATAACAGCTCCATGCTGTAGTGTGATATAGACCTCTGTTAGGGGTTTCTATCCCCACCCATGTCGGTTATGGATGTTTTGTGTGTGTGTCACTGTCTGTGTAGGGAGCAATGCTTTTGGGTCTATATTATAACATCGAATTTTATAAAGTTCGAATGTTATAATATCGAACCAGTTTTGTCGAATGCTGAAAACAGCGAAGGTGCAAGACACCGAATTCTTTCTCAGGGAAAGAATTTGGTGGGCCATTGCTGTGACTTCGCTGTTTTCAGCATTCAATATGTTGGAACGTTACGGGTCGGGTTCAGGTAAGTGTGCGATTGTGTGTATGTTAGGGTTAGGGGGCAGGTTAGGTGAGTTAGGGTTAGGGAGCAGGTCAGGTAAGTGTGCGGTTGAGTGTAGGTTAGGGTTAGGGGGTGGGTTAGGTGAGTTAGGGTTAGGGAGCGGGTCAGGTAAGTGTGCGGTTGAGTGTAGGTTAGGGTTAGGGGGCGGTTTAGGTGAGTTAGGGTTAGGGTACCTGTGAGGTGAGTGTGCGATAGTGACGGACCTTAGGGTTAGGGTCGGGTTAAGGTAGGTGGATAGCTAGTAGTGTATGTAAGTTTAGTTTAGGTGTAGGATTTTAAGTGTATGTGTGTGGATTGTGTTTTTTTATGTGTGTTTGTGTTGTGTGTTTGTTTCTTGGAACAGTGATTTTTTTCCTTGGGAAAGAAATCGCTATTCTGACTGTTCGACGTTTGCGGATTTCGGTGTTTAGGGTTCAATATTATAACATTCAATCTTTGTAGATTTCGATGTTATAATATAGACCCAATGCTTTTTAGGCTAGTCACATGCAATACATTTCAAATGGCCTACTTTGGCAATCCTGCTGATGTCATCCAATGTGATATACACCTTTGGGGAAGGAGTACTCCAGTAATCTCTGTGGAATATATTATAACTGCATAGTTCTGTAGTGTAATAAACTAGTTAGGCAGGGGTTTTACTCCGAGACATGACAGGTGTGTGTGTGTGTGTGTGTGTGTGTGTGTGTGTGTGTGTGTGTGTGTGTGTGTGTGTGTGTGTGTGTGTGTGTGTGCGTGCATGTGTGTGCATGTGTGTGTGTGTGTGTGTGTGTGTGTGTGTGTGCATGTGTGTGTGTGTGCGCACGCGTGTGTGTGTGTGCGTGCATGCGTGTGTGTGTGTGTGTGTGTGTGTGTGTGTGTGTGTGTGTGTGCATGTGTGTGTGCGTGCATGTGTGTGTGTGTGTGTGTGTGTGTGTGTGTGTGTGTGTGTGTGTGTGTGTGTGTGTGTATGTGTGTGTGTGTGTGTGTGTGTGTGTGTTTGTAACTCGTATCCTGTATGGAGGTGGTTGTGAGTGTGTGACACCTGTGGCCAATGTGGAGTGGGTTTTGCATATTTCTTATATGGTGGCTCTACTATATATCACAATGTCCACCATACAGGGATAACAGCTAGCTGAGAGGCTGGGGTGCAAAGTCTTAACCATACATATGATATCAAGGCCAGGCAATCACAGTTAGCAACCCTAGTATTACCCAGAGCACACTCTCAATCCATGTCTCATAAACACACATGCTTAGGCAACAGCCAATATGTGTGTAGTACACTGCATATTGGCCACTGATAATAACTATGGGGTGATAGCTGTAGGCTACAGAGGGCATGGCACCTTATCCATCTGTCCAATATGCACATACATGCAGACAGTGCACCTTCCCCATGTTCCCCAATGGACACCTGCAACACCAGTGGTGCCACCACATGTGATCCCCAAAGGACATACCATGCCTAACAACATGTCCTGTATTGACAGATGCCACTGAAACCAGGGAATGTCATTACCATGCTATCAATGTAGGTGCTGGGTAAACCTGCTGCCCATTACCAGTTCCCACCACAGGTGGGCAAGACTGGCACATCTGATGATAATCTGTGTTCACAACATGGGCCAGACTCCCCAGGTACAGTTCCACATGTCATTGTACATTCATGTGGGAGGTGTGCACATTCCAGACATTGTCCATGTCATGGAATAAGGAACACATACATAGCAAGTGATACACAGCATTGGCTACACACTATAGTCACCCAGGTGACTGAATGGGGGATACAATACCCACCTGTGTGGGTAAATGCAGACACTACAGCCCTGAGCCACAATGCAGACCATTGTCATGTGGCCTGATACCAAGGTATACCCATCACCTAGCCTTGTACAGTCATCAGGCACAGTTGATCACCACACACCAGTGCAGACATGCACCCATGCATGTCAGTACTGGTACCCTGTGTGTTTGTGTGTGTGTTATATGCTGCGTATGTTCACATCCAAACTCCCCACAACCCCATGGGCATACTGAAGCATGCTGTCTGATGTCAGACACCTCCCCATACCTTTTTCCCATACAACCCCTGTATGACCCGTGTGGTGCATGTGATACCTGCACAGTGATGTGTTGTGGCAATCCCACTACTGATGAGTTGTAATCCTGGCCCTGCTAAGTGTGTCAATGTGTGTGCGTCCCTGTGAGAGTGTGGCTGTGTTGATGTTGGCACCTGTTCATGCGGACAGGCACGTGTATGTCACCTACCGTATAGCTACCATATCCCTATTGCAGATGTCAGTCACCATCACATATATGTTCTGAGGGCTCCACAGCAGGTAACCCATGTGGCGCATCCAATAACTGCACAGAACTGTGATAGCACTACATAGTCATCAGGGCTTTGATACCCTATGCTGGTAGGTGTGTGACACAAACATGCTTAGGTTTTACTCTCCCACCCCTCCCTGACTTGTCTTTGCCTCTGTCTGCCTCTCCCACTCCCTCTCTAGTCGATGTGGAGACCTACACCTGCTTTGCTTGGCAGCAGCATGTGTATTTTAAGTGATGCTCATGATCAGCTGATGACCTCTGCATGAACTGCAGCCCTCCCCTAGCTGATTGCATGTGGAACAGCTGTGGTAACATTCTCATAGTCAGTTGCATTGAAACACACTCCAATATCTAGGAACATCATGTTGGTGTTGACCCTTTTCATTCAGTGTGAGCAGGAACTAAATCTGTTGTTTGGCAAACAGCATCTCAGATGGATTGGGGATTTACCTCTAACAACATACACTGTGGAAACGAGGCAACACACAGGACGGGGATGTGCCTGACCTGACTACAGACTGTAAGTGCTGCTATACTGCATTTGGAGTACTGTTGGTTTAACAGTGTGTGTTTGTGTGTGTGTGTGTGTGTGTGTGTGTGTGTGTGTGTGTGTGTGTGTGTGTGTGTGTGTGTGTGTGTGTGTGTGTGGATGTGACTGTTCTACATGTCTCAATACCTGCCATGTCAGTTCCATGTTTATGAGGAATCCCCATCTGCAGGATCATCTGCAGACAGGGCAGTGTGTTGTGCCTTTGGTTTCATGTGTTACCCATGGAGCATCTATCTGTGGACTGCAGAAGGTTGTGTGAGGATTGCAGTCTGTAGATGGTGAAAGCCATGACAGTTACTGGCTTCATATCCCTCATAGGACATATACATATAATTTCTGTTTCTAACCTCAATTCCCTGACTAAGGATATGCTGCAGACTATCCAGTAACAACAGCAAATTGCTTAGTGTATGGCAACAGTTTTCCACATGTGTGCCTGCATTCCAGCCTCTGTCTGCCACCTACATACCAAGCTTTGCACATATGAAATGCTGTCGAGGGTTGTTCTGTAGTGAGCTGTGAGTATATCACACTGCCATTGCTGCCATCAGTCCACTGCTGTTGTATCCCCCACACATACAGTGGGGCTGGGGCCATAGATGTTCATAGGTAGGTACTAGGCTATCTCCCCGAAGGCATTTATAAGTCTAGCCAGAATGTGTTGGCTTTTGCCACCCCTTAGATTAGTACCCTGTGCCTCTGTCCAGCAGAGCCACTGAAGTGATTCCCGGGGTAAACTTTCTGTTTCCCATCCACTCATCAAGGTTTAACGAGGAGCTCTGCCTAATATAGATTGGAATCTTGTTCCAAAGCATGGGAAGTCTCTTGGACATGAATATATCCCTCCAGCATGTCCTATTTATTGTTGTGGTGAGGTTTAGATCCCTAGAGCATGTGGCTCGAGGGGATAAGGTTTTCTTTAGGTGGAGCATATCCATAATTTCTGGGTTGGGCATGGCCTTGTATGTCAGGCAGAGATCACTTCTGAGTAGGCGGTATGTAACCGAGTACAGCTGGAGTTTCTTCAGTCAAGCTGCATAGGGCTTCTGTTTGAGGCCAGTGATCCTCTTGGTGAGGTACTTCTGTGGTATTTCCAGCTGTTGCGGGTGTCTTGTAAGGTACATCCCAAATGGGGCATTGTACTCTATGATGGGTCTGATGAGTGATGAGTAGAGGGGTACAATGACCTCTTCTGATCTGGATGTGAACACTTTTGTGATTAGGTGGGCCATGTAGGAGGATTTGCTAACCACTTTGGCAATGTGATTATCAAGGGAGAGATTACTATCTACTTGGGTACCCAGATCCCTTATTACATCTTCTGTATTTAGGGGACTACCACCTATGTGGTAGTTTGTGGGTACTTTGTTTTTTCCAAAGGGGATGACTATGCACTCTTTGGCATTTAGCTTGAGGCCATAATTTTGACACCAGGTATCTGTCTCAGTGAGACCCTTTTGGAGGATGTCTGTGTCAGCCAGATAGTCAATTATAGCCCCTAGTTTGCAGTCATTTGCGAACCTGGTCAGCCATAGTCCTCCTGTGCTTGCCTGTACCTCTGGAGAAGTATATGACAAACAGGAGGGGCCTAGGACTGAGCCCTGGGGAACACCACATGTAACCAGTTTAGATTCGGACCTAGCTCCCACAACTCTCACCATGTGGATTCTGTCCATGAGCCATTTGGCAACCCATCTTGTGACATAGGGGTTTATGTTCAGGCTGGTGCGCTTGTCTATAATACCAGAATGGGGAATGGTGTTGAAGGCCTTTGCGAGGTCTAGGTAGGCTGTGTATGCCACCTTTCCCTCATCTATAGCCTTGGTAGCCATCTCAAAGAAGTCCACCAGGTTCAGGAGGCATGATGTCCCCTTAACAAACCCGAACTGTGTTTGGAGGTTCCCAATGTCTCTGTTAATGAGTTCCATGATGATACACTCCATAGCCTTGCAGAACAAGCAAGTCAGGCTTATAGGGCGATAGTTCCCAGATTCTTTTGTTGCTCCACCTTTGTGGAGTGGAATAACCGTTGCTGTGTGCCACTCTATGGGTATGTAGCCTGTGGAGAGGCTGATTTTGAACTGTATGTTTAGGTGAGGGGTTAGTTCATCTTTGAGCTCGTGTATGATGCAGCCTGGGACACTATCCGGTCCCACTGATGCTGTGTTTTTGGCTTTGGAGAAGGCTGTTGTAACCTGAGTGCCTGTGATTTTAGAGGCTCTACATTTTTCTGGTATGGTTATGGGCCCTTTTGGGGGTGAGAGGGGGGTGAAGTTTGCACTGAACCTGTCTGCCAGGATGTTGGTGATATCAGTCAGTTCAGTGTATTTTTTGCCATTCTGCACTAACTCCTAGCAGATCTGAGCATTGCCAGTTAGATTCTTGACATAGCTAAAGAATGCCTTGTGATTATCTTTGGAGTCCTTGGCAATTTTTCTTTCGAAGCACACCTTGGATGATTTTATGAGTGATCATAGTTTCTTGCTGGTACTGATCAGGTATGTCTTCCCTTCTTAGGATTTTACTCTTTTCTGTGCTAGTTTCCTCCTTCTATTGTATAGCTTGTTTATGGCAGGAGTCCACCAGACTGGTTTCCTTTTCTTGGAGGAGTGAGTCTTGGTTTTGCTTGGGATAGCACAATCCATGCATTCTTGTAGGTGCCCGTAGAATTCATTAGTAAAGGATTTTGCAGCTTGGACAGCGTTATCCTTTAGCATGGGGGCTTTGAAACTTTCCAACTCGGTCTTAAGTAATGTGAAGTTTGCTTTTGAAAAGTTTTTCATGGTGGTTTCCTTGTCCAGTGGTGGGGGCTGATTGTGGACATCTAAAGTGATTTGTTTATGGTCAGATCTAACCAGCGAGGGGTTAAACTCTGGTGTGGAACACCGGTTCCCATGTTGGTGATGACCAGGTCCAATATGTTGTCACCTCTGGTGGGAGTGTTGACCAGTTGATCCAGGGCATTTGAGTTTATAAATTCTAGGAAATGTTGGGCAAGGGAGTTAGTACTTAAGTAGTTTTCCCATTTAATGTTTGGGTAATTGAAATCACCCAATATTAGGGTGTTTGGTTGGACCTTTATGTTTCCCAGTGTTTTCAGAAATGAGGAATGGGGGTCCTGGGACATGGTGGGTGATCTGTAGCAAGCTACAATTTGAATTGTAGTTTTGCCCATTGTTAGTTGCATGTGGATGATCTCTGAAGCATTGTGCTGCACCACTGACCTGGAGGTGTGGGTATCCTTGATGAATATGGATACGCCCCCACCTTTTGTATTTCAGTCTGAGTTCTGTGGCCGAAATGTATGGCATGAGTTGTAGCCTGGTAGTGCTGGGGTGCTCTCTGGAGCCTTAAATCAGGTTTCTGTTAATGCACATATATTGATTTTCTCCATATTGAGGAGTGCCTCGAGTACGTGCATTTTGAGGTTTAGACTTCTGGCATTGAGTAGCATTACCCTCAGTTTTTTGTTACTTTTGCTATTTACGGTGGTGGGTTTGTCTTTTGAGCCTTGCCTAAAAAAAGCACTATGGGGGTGGCAAGAGACTTGGCCAGTATTCAAAAGCCTAAGGGTGACAGGTGCAAGCTGTCTCTAGCGAAGCAGCATGGCTTGTCGAACATGTCATCCCAGGCAGACAGACACTGGATCCCCTTTGAATGACACCAGAAACTTAGCCAATTGTTGAAATTGATAATTTTTTCTTTATACCGTGGTATCATTTTTGGTGAGGGCAGGAAGCTACTCAGGGTCAGGGTCATACTGGCCTGGGCTACATGATCAGAGAGCTCTTCCATGTCTCTTTTCATGTAGTCCAGGGAGGTACTGCTCAGGCCATTCACACCAACATGGACAATGACAGAGTCGTATTTGTACTTGTTCTTGAGTGACCTGAGTGCTTGCATTATGTGGCGGATCCTGGCACCCAACAGGCAGCTAACAGTAACCTTCTCCTTATTCAGCCTAGTGAGTGGGACGTCAGTGTGCCTGACTATAGAGTCACCTATTACTACTATGTTGGCTATGTTATTTTGCCTTAAGGGCTGTGATTGCATGGCACACTGGTATTGTGAAGTATGTGTTTCATGGTTTGTGTTGGGGGGTGGAGGTTGCTTGGATGTCTGCTTTGGAGGTCTCTGTTTCTTTTGCAGATTTTTATTTAGAGCGTCCGAGTATGTTTTTGTGTATTTATGTGTGTTTTTTGCCGGTACTGGTTTAATGGGTCTATGTGAGACTGCTGGTGTGATGCAAGTATTTCTCTTCTCCTCTTGACTGCCTGGTCCAGTCTTAGGTTGAGATAGCTTAGTCTCCAGTTTGGCTGTATAATTGCATCTCTCACATGTATTAGTGTTTGGTGGTAGGAAGAGAGGGTTGTCTGTGTATATGAAGCAATAGTAACATTGCCTCAAAATGCCCAGATTTACCAGTTGGACTGGAGAGTACATCTGAAACTGCCCTTTGGACATGCCTGGATAGGTACAGTGAACTGTTTTACTGAATAGCTGGTAAGGTTGAATAGAGAGTCTTGTCCTTCTGTACAGTATAGGAGGGTCTAGTGCTGGGGTTTATAAGTGCTTGCTAAGAGTTTTGAGCAAGTGCCAGGCTGAGAAATGAATGGCTTGAGTGGTTAAGGTGAACATTTGTCTAGTTCCAATGGAGAAATTGAAGAGGAGACTTTGTGGAGCCGGGAATAGTTTTACCCTAGCTAACCGACACTGCCCGGTGCACAAAACTGGGCAAAATGCGATTTTTATAGCAGAGAAATGAAAGAGATAGAAATTAGCCTAAAATGGCCAATAAAATACTAATTTCTGGGCTGATACCCCTCCTCCAGGGACAGATAGGCTGCTCAAAGCTCCCCTCTCTCACAGGTGAGCAGAGTAATTTCCTTCTATCCAAGTAAGGTATGTGAAAACACAGAGATTTGTAACACAGCCCTGAATTCAGTACTAACCTGAAAACTGGACTATACTAGCTTAGAAAGGTGGGAAACAAGTATATTGTTTTTTTCAGAAAATAAAGCAGATACAATAAAAAACACTTTAAATGCACAGAAAGGGATACTTATTGATATATATCTCAGATCAGAGTTGTAGTCAATGCCTCTAGTAATAAAGTAGGAAGAAACACAAAAACAGTAAAAGCAGATGAATAAAGTGCAATTTATATATATATATATATATATATATATATATATATATATACATACACAAAACAATAGAAAACAAACAAACTGATTTAAACAAGTTACCCAATTAACCAGAAAAAAGCTCAAAACTGAGCCCTGTTCCAGCAGTCTTCAATCAGACAAGTTCTAACTGCACACTCCTGCTACTAGGGTGCAGGGGAACCTTCTCTAAAAAAAGATGGCCTGGATCAGTGCTCAAGTTATACAAACAAAGCTAGATTCAGCAGGCCTGAATTTGGTCTATGCTACAGAAACAAGGCGCACCAATTTCAGAAAGAAACAGTTTAAATAAGCAGACACAATAAGCCTGTGACCAGAAATTCCCAGCTCAGAAGGGTAGAATCCAGCCTCTCCTCCCATAAGAGTGCAGACCACAAACCTTCTTAATATAGAATAACTGGCCTGAAGCCCAAGTGCTTAAGCCAGAACTAATATACTTTTAGAACAGTAGACACTGAGCCTTCAATCAGCAATTCCCAGCTTAGAAGGATGTAAGCTACCTGTCCTGCCACAACATTGCAGACCACAAACCTTCTTAATGTAAAACTACCTGTATGAAGCCCAAGTGGTTAAACCAACAGACTTAGAAAAACAGTTACAATTTAATCAGGCTACTACCAAGCAGTAATAAATGCAGCAGAATAAATAAAATTGAGTACTTTTAAGAAGAGGCAAAAGCAAAATAAAGTAGGAGGAAACACAAATACAGTAAAAGCAGATGAATAAAGTGCAAACATTTTTTTTTGTAAGTAACGTGCAAGCAGAGAGGAAGGAAGAACTTAAGGGGTTGGCCTTCTCAAATATTCTCTCTGCATTAAGTAGAGTGAGCACTAGACTCAGAATATGATCTCACTGTACTCGGTTAAGTGAGCAAATGAGATGGACACAGGAGGAGTGTTCTAATACAGACTTACAGAGGGGTAGGCAATTCCAGAGCCACCAACTGCAGAGAGACACACAGCACACTATACAGTGAAACACACAATTAGGTAACAGAAAAAAATGAAATACAGTACTTTTAAAACTGCAAGTTTGTACTTAACAGAAGACTAAAATACTGCACTTAACTTCAGCTTCTAATGCAGGTGATTGTAGTCAAGCAAGTCTATTAAAAGTTGAGCAGAAGTTGTGGGCGTCACCTACACAATACATGTGTACTCTTATGCACTCCAGAGTCCATTGTATGTAACAGTGGTATATGGCCCTGTATTATTGAGTCGGGGGGAGCACCATAAATGACCTAGGCTGTTACAAAATGTGGGAGTATCAGGGGTGAGCTGCCTTAAGGTATCTGGATTTATAGTACCGTATACTTCACCTATATTTACATTACTTACGTAAATTGGGTTAATGCAAGCCTACTGCCTCCTGCCATACAGACTGTTCTGTTTGTCAGTGTGCTTGTGATGGTGTCAGTTATGCTTTGTTATGTAACAGTTACAACCCACTTGGTCACATGATGTCTTTACCACCTAGTGATTTTGTATAGAGTGTAGATAGAGGCTGCTGAACTATACACCTGCATTACATACTGTTGATTATTTGGTATCCTGTGGCCCAGTCTGTCCTCACTATTGTACAATTTGAAGGGACTGGCCTGGACAGCAACAGTTGTGAACCTTTCCAGACTACTGTATGAGTATAACTGTTTCACAGTTGCATTACTCTGTTTATATGGATGTCAGTGTCTGAACAGCTATATGACATGGCATATAGAACTGTAATAGTACACAATTAAAGGTTTTCCATTTCTGCAAACCTGTGTATGGTATTTTTTCCTATGACCTCTCTGTGGGTATATGTTTCAGGCAGCGACCATCACTTGTATGGGTGACCCATACAGTGTCCAGTTGTTCAGGTATTAACTGTAGGAATAGTGTTTGTTCCATATTGTATGCACCTTCTGCATATGTATCTTACTGTACATATATCTGCATGTGTATGTGTAGTCACATGTATATCTATCTATATCTATATCTATATATATATATATATATATATATATATGTGTGTATATATATATATATATATATATATATATATATATATATGTATGTGTGTGTGTGTGTGTGTGTGTGTGTATCTGTATCTGCATATCGATGTCTGTGTATCTGTATCCTGGGGATGTTGATGGCTTCCACATTTTACATTTCCTATGGGAGGCAGACTGTACTGCCTGATATGTTACCAATACCAGCCTGATATCATACAGGTGAGATGTAGTACTGTTAACATCTTGTGCCCATGTCATGTAAGGTCCTGGTTATGGGATATGCAATACTTGGTAGTGTATTGCAGAGCAGACATGTTTGGCTGTGGGGTTGGGATGCCTATTCATACAAGACGTATAGTGTGCGGGGCCTCTCATCCCTATTAATGGTGCATGTGGACATATGTGTTTTTGTTAAGCTGCCATTGCTATCTACAGATGTATGACCATATATACCTATATAGATATATATATCTGCTTACATATATATATATATAACTATGTCTGTATATACCTACATAGATATATATCTGCGTACACATATGTAACTTGCTGTGTATATGTAGACATATAGGTGTAGACACATATATGTGTCAATGTAGACATTTGCATGTATATATGTTCATATATATTAATATATATGCATATATTTTTAGAAATATATATATATATATATATATATATATACATATATATATATATATATATATATATATATATATATTTTTTTTTTTATTTATTTTTTTTATATATGTTGTATCTGTTTAGCTATTAATATATTTACACACACATACATCTAGATGTTGGTATACATTCTCTGTACTGTTGCATGCCTGGACTGGATGATATGTTTCTGAAAACATCAGATTTATTTATATCTGGCATGGCTTTGTGGTAAATCACTTTGTCTATGGTGTGCAGGGTCCTGGGTTTGAGCCTTGCAGAGGCTGTTTATTTTGTTGCTGGCAGAACACAGGCCATTGGATACAGACTGGTTAAGGCCCTTTAAAGCAGTTATAAGCAGGTTTGCGCGGGTTTGTGTGGAGCTAAGCAGTACTTACTTCCGGTTACAGTTTCTTACACTCAGTTAGCTTCTACTTTGCTTAATCTGTGTAGGCACTGCTTACCCCTGTGCAAATGCACTTAAACACGCTTACTAGTGCTTACATATGCATAGTATTGCTTATTTATGCTTAAACCTGCTTACTAGTGCCTTATTCATTATGACACTGACACTTCACATGTGCATTTCCTGCAGTACTCCAGTTCATAAATATATGTTTTTTCGTGGGTTTTGCAAAATAAATATTGTTTATAAAGTGCTTTGCCATGTAAAATAGACTGTGCTGCAGTAGGACTAGAGCAGGGAATGCTTGTTCGTTAGGCGAATGCTCTGCCCACTACACTGTTGCTGTGCTGCTTCATTTGCATATATCTTCCTTGTTATCCTCTTCAGCCTTTTAAGCTGCTTTAACCGTAGCTAAGCGATGGGCACACCCATGCAAGGGGTTTCTTCATTTGATTTTTATGTACTGTTGCTGTTGTACACATGGGGGACTGTTGGTGGGGATATGAGGACACCTATAAGCAATCTCGCTCATTTCTTAACACCTTCTGCTGTTCTACATTGCAGGGGCATGTTTATTCTGAGAGCTCTGCTCTCAGACTCGCCCCCTGCACTCGTACATGCTCCATGTAAGCCTAGGAGCTCGGGCAGTGCACCTTGTTAATATGCATGGCACGCTGCCATCTTGCTCCTAAATGGGCACTTCCGTGCAGGACTAAGCTACTCCTGCATGGAAGATTAATGAATCCGGGGGCATGTTTCCCGAAATATGTTCCAGTCATTGCCAAAGTCTTCTGAGGTTATGAACCTTATAATCATATCAGTGTTTGCAGTCCATAACTGATCTTGAGTATAATTGAACTGAAACAAGTGCAAATGAGAGTTATATTATAGTCTACAATCAGCTTCATGTCTTCCTAGGAAATTGGTGCTATAGTTACATAGCACACATATGGATATAAAGGCTGCACCTGGGTCCACACATATGTATGTGAATGGGAAGAGCTACTATTCTCTGAACTACTCTGTAGTGTGCATTGCAGATGGGATTATCTTCAATGTATGTATGTGACCTCTTGCAAGCTCATGATTCCCATATTTGGCACATGTCTGACCTGTACCAGTCCTTCCACTGAAGTCATTTCCACCAGGGACTTCTGACTGGTAAGTACAGGTACACTGTGCAGAATAAATGTTTATGCTACAGAAAATATGCATGTAAACACTCTTCAACCAATGCTTTTTGTTGTGTGCTTCTGGTGATACTGGACTCCATTTGGAACTCTGTCTTGTGGCACCTGTCTGTCAGCCCATGACTGTGATGAAATGTCATGCACCATTACCCTTTCTAGACAAAAATGTCACCAGAAGTGTTTTTGGTATGCTGAAGTTATGTTTTCTTTGTCTTGGCTTACTAGTTGGCGCATACCTCTCAAATGTCCAGATTTTCACAGAATGTGCAGATTTATGTCTCATATATTTGCCCTGTTCCTCATAAAATTAGTGGTTTTCTGGAAAATCATTGAGCACTGAATTCACTAAATAATGACAGGTATTTCAGTTACAGATTCCATAATCTTTGAAAAATGCATGCTAATGCATACTCTGTTATTCTGTTAATTGTCCATATTTTCAGCCTTTGCCTCTGCAATATTTTTTGTTTTGTCCAGATTTCTTGCACCAAGAGTTTGATGGTATGAAAATGAGCATTGGAATGCACCCATGAGACTGTTGGCAAACTGGTTGTAGTATGTGCCATACTGCACAACACGATAAAGCTGGTGAGCCCAATAACATACCTGGATAAGACCTCTCCCAAAATACTAAAGCACCAGCAAGAGCAAAAGAGAACATGAAGGAAAGGACAATGTATGTGCAGAAAAAAAAACACCACCCCTAGATGGGCACAGTATGCATCAGCAAGGCAGGCACACCTGATCAAAAGCTATGGGCCATGACAACCATAAAGTGACAATGTCAGACTGACTGCAATCAATATAACGGTGAAACTATGATTATCAATGCATGGCCTAGTCAAGCATCAGACATCACCTTAATACAACAGAGGATGGAGGGTCTTGTGGGTCACAGTAATCATTATCATTTACATAGCTGAATGGTGACACAATAACTCTTGACTCTGTGGACACTGGACCTACACAAGGGTGATTGATATACATAACAGGAGATAAGGGTGGAAGCCATAGTGCCCCAGTTATGGGTCTAATAAGAGTGACATGGCTGTAAATGTCCTATGACTGGAATGAGGTGCAGCTGTTGTGGGACCTGACATTGATTTAGTTTACTGGTGAGAGACAAAAGGGGATGAGGTCACTGTGAGACCTGTGTCTAGATGCATTTTAGCTTTGCACCCTTGGCAATGTGTATGTTACAGGGCTGCTGAACACATTTAACAAGGATGCATTGTGTATTTTCAGTGCTGAAGCAGATCCTTGTACTTGTTCACAATGAGGGGTGACAAGGCTTCTGGCAACTTAAAGATTGAGCTGTACATGTACTCTGTAAATGCTCTGGTACAAGACAACTTTAGGAACATACTGTACCCTGGCCACATTGGCAGTGTTACCACCTAGAGAGCTCTGGCAGTCCTATGTAATGAAATGCTGATTGCAACAGTGCATGCCAGAGCAACTTTTAATGCACCCATCAGTTCCCAGTGTTTATATTCCATGTCTTCACAGAGCTCACAATGATGGAGACTAGCATCTTTCAGAATGCCATGTAACAAACTCAGCATATTCAGTACAGAGTATTTGGCATTAAACTGAGCCTGGATGACATTTCTGCACATGTGCTGATTTATGCAGAATGCTACCTGCATCTCAGGGGCCAAATGGCAGCTGTGACACTGGTCTACATAGGTATGTCCACATCAGGAATGGTTGCACATGTGTACATGCCTGCTTTGACACAGGGAAAACATGTTAGAGGGTGTCATCCACCTAAGGTCACTCACCTTCTGGGGATGCTGGGCATTCAACCTGTACTGGCATAGTGCCCTCAGCATTTCTGTTTGTATTACCCCCCCTGTGTGTAGAGTTACTCGCTACCCAGAAGTAACACAATATGTGTTATTGTGTCCATTGACTGTGATTCATGACCATTGCTGCCAGTGACATCATCATATGCACTCTTGGCTTGGGCATCTGTCCTTTCTTCAGCCTCAGGCATCACTATATCATGCCCATCAACACTGATATCAGTGAATGTAGAGCATAGAGAGCACTACTGTGAACACAGTGACACATGCTACTAGACTGCCCACATGACATGCAGGACAAGGGTGTCCATGCTGCAAATGATACTGTACCTAGTCTTTTATTTAGTGGGGTCAGGATGATGTTACTGATCTGATGTGCCTATGAAAAATAATGTGCATTGTGCCAACTGGATTTTTCTGCAATCAGTAAATTTAAGACCATTTAAGCGGACATCTTCCAAGTAGTATTAACCTGGTGCATCACCCATGGAAACATGGAAGGTGTGTTGGAGCATTTCTGGAACAACATCCATAACACCGCTGGGGATAATGGGTAGTGAATCACATTAAGACATGGACATAAGGAGTTTCTCTATCTCTGTGTATCAGATGGTCCCTAGAGAGCTACTCTCAGTGGTAAATTGTTCATTTTCAAACATTTCGCATCATTTAGAACATTGGCATCACCAGCAGTACCAGCGCTTCATGTTGTTTAGAACATTGACATAATCTGCAGTATCAGTGCTTCACATCATTTAGAAAATTGGCAGTTTCACATTGTTCTGTTGCTTTATCCTTCAACTCTCACTGCACTAAGACATAGCACATGAAAAGTGAAAGCTGAACTGGCTGGATTATTGCAGGAGGCAGAAAATGCTGATGTCATGAGTGAATGAATGGTTGGTATATGATTAGTGTACTGCTTTCAGTTATATCACATAGCATGTCACAGTTGTGCCAGCCTTCCTTATTGTGTTTCCACTATTCAGGTCCAAATGAAGAGCAAAATGAGGCCTACTCACCTCATCACAGGCAGATACTTTGGCAACCTGGGATGGGGCCAGTGATGGGAATAGATGTCCTTACCAGAGGGAAGTGAAAGCCCATCTCAGTCAGGTAGTCCTGTCTTATCACCTGTGGAGGCCTAGGCACAGCTGCACTAGCTGGTGCAGGCTGTGGTGAAGGACCAGGTGGAGGACCAGCTTCACCATACAGAGTGACTCTCAACTTCACTTATCTAGCAGACCCTAACTATAAGGCCAGGTGTGGGTGCCTAGAACCATGCTGTTGCCCCCCACAATCATCAGCTGCTAATGGTTGTGTGCATGCTTCTTACAGGGCTGGACTGCCAGCATGCCACTCTGTTCCTTGCCTAGTGCCCCTCTCCCTTCCTACTGTGTGATGCGCCAGACATTGTGCATGTTGCATCATGTTTCATCAGTACTTATCCTCCCGCAGTATGTATAAATCCATGTCTTGTTATTCCAACCTAGTCTGTTTGCAACAACCCATCTTTGTCTGTACTGTTTCATTCTTGTCTGTTTCCCATCAGAAACACTTCTAGCCCCCATGATTATTTTCCCTTCCTTGTTATCCTATACCCCTTTCCCCTTCTCTCTTTACATGAAGAAAAGGGATTTTATCCCCAACAAAAATATTTTACTGCTTTGCCTCTTTCATTCCATCTTCAGTGTGGCATCCTTGTATGTTTACCTATGTTTGCTATCATTCCACTTTCCTGTCTTCTATACTATTTTTCATTCCATTTTGTTGCAGACTGTATGTCTGCTCCCCCCACCATTAAGAAACATACTTTAGACATTTTTTCTGTGACACTTTGGGCCTCTCTGCTGCAGACCAACCTACCATGTGTGACAGTGCTCCTATTTAAAAGTGGTATGTTTAGCTCTGCTGTACTGAATACTGAGAAATCTGCACTACAGGCAAGTTACCATCCAGTTGCTATTGCTTATTATACAACAACCCCCCCATTAATATTCAAAAATGTGCACGCTGATTGGTCAGCATGCACGTTGTAAATTAGAGTTATAGTAATGGAAAAAGGTCTGGTCGCCTGGACTTTTTCCATTGCTATAACTCTTTTTTTACAGCAACGGAGAATGCAAGATCTCCATTGCTTCACACTGTCTCGCTATGTTAAACATTAAAAGTTTGTATAAAGCAACGGAGATCTTGCTTTCTCCGTTGCTTTTGCCCACGGCTCTGATGTACTGCGTAGGCATATGCATATGCAGTACATCAGAACTGCCGCAGAATACCAGACAGCTGCGGAAGGGCAGCAAGGAGGCATTATACAATGTCATTATTTAAGAAAAGTAATTTTTTTTTCTTAAATAATGTCATTGTATAATAGCAATAACCCACGCCTGGGTGTGGGTAATGCTGATTTACCCATGGTTGGCTTTGTTTGGCCACTTGGGCTTCACCCTTGTGACCAAACCACACCAACCGTGGGTAAATCCAGCATTACCCACACCCAGGCATGGGTTATTGCTATAATAGTTCACAGTTCTGTGCTATAGTGAGTATCATGAGCCCTGAGATGAGGTGCATTACCATACAGCTCTTGTCTGTAAGCATTTTACTTGCTCTGCTCTACTGCGTATCACCAGACCTGTGCAGATCATTCCTCTAAATTGATAGCACTATTTAATGCATCATATCTGAGCACTGATGGTGGCTTAGCAGTGTACCTACCTGTTACATCAATAATTACTCATGTGATACTGTACTTCATAACTTACCTGGATGTGCACAGTACAACTGTACAGAGAATCTTCATGAATCCCAGTCATTGTCTTTAAAATGGGAATAAATCTTCTCCTTCTGTATTTATTCATTCTACTTACCCATCCAATTCAGTGTTTCTACCAAGTGTTTTTCAGCAAGTTGTGGCATGCAGAATATTTAATAAAATAAAATCAATGTATTCTTCATTATATTTGTATATAAATAGTCAACAATTAAAATTGATTGTAACTATACTACAGAATCATGCACAGAACCATAATGAAACTGATGACTGGATTGTGTTAAAGAGTGCAGAGTAGATCTCATAAAATGCTTATGTAAATCAAAAAAACACATTGCATCATTTGTTTGGAATGCCATCTTGATAAAACATGAACATTTCTGAAAATGTTCAGTACAATAATGCTTAATATGCTCTGCCAAGTTGTGTAGTAATAAAGTAACCAGAGTTGTGCATTTTGCAGCTTTACTCCGTTGCTTTTTTTAAAGCTGTCTCGCTATGTTAAACTTTATCTAATTGTTGTATTTGCTTTGGAGCTTTTCTCCCTGGGCCTCCGCTGAAAATGGACATATATCCAGATGGACTATCCCGGTCAACAAATGTAAAATAAAATAAAATAAATACTGTTTAGCAGTGGTATAGCAGAAATGAATGAATAGGTGAGCATCAACGAATCAACTGCTTTCTTATTTTTTAGAAATTAGATCAGAAGTGAGGTTTCAATATGTGTTATTGATGTAATTTACATGTTACTCTATGCTCTGTGATGTATGATTATTTATTATTTATTCACATTTGTTTACTAAGACAATCTGACTATGCAAACCCCCTTTCAGTGGAGGTCAGGACAAAAAAGCTCTAAGAAGATATTTAATAATCTGCATGATCAAGTCTACAGAAAAGAAGATGTTAAGGGTTCATATCAATGGTTACCAAAGGAACAAAATTGTAGAGTTTCTTATGAGAGCAGAATTTCCGTGGTTTGAGGGTTTGAGAGAAGGAAAGGTATGTGTGGGGGGAGGGGGCAAATGATTGCTCAGGAGAGGAAGAGCAGAGGAAGACATTAGAGCCAAGAGTGTGGAGATTTTTCTTGAAATAGTGTTTTTTGAAGTTGTATGAGGGCAGATGACATCTAGTTCCAGACTTTGGTCACATAGTATGTGTACAAGACTTCACCATGTTCATTTGATATAGTGTGTGAAGGATGAATGTTAACTGTGTTTACAGTATTACAGCAAAATGCAGTGCTATAACATAAAATGGTTCCCAACAATACTGTACTCTTGTATAACCTTTATAATATGCAATGAAAAGTATTGCGTTATTTATTTATTTATTTAACATTTGTTTACCGAGAAAGTCTGACTGGGACAGAACCCATTTTCAGTGGTGGCCAAGTGAGAAATGCTCCTGACGCATATCTTTGGAATTTGGGAGGAAACCGGAGTACCTGGAGGAAACCCACATTAACTCAGGAAGGACACTGAGACACTTCAGTCTCTGTATTCCATTTTAAAAGTTTTTAAGACACCATAAGAAAGCTGGTGACATGGCTATGATATACAAAAAGCACCTTCCTACCCCCTCACCACCCCAACTTTCTCAGTAATGAAATAATTCTCTCTCTCTTGCAAATCAACAGACAGAAGAGCCTATGCATCACTGCCATCTATATCCCTCCTGGAAACAACATCCCATTATTAGAAGCATCCTCTTTTGAATATCATTCATAATATTAACAAGGAAACCATCATCATAGGTGATGTTTGTATAGACTACCTTCTTATCAACTATAAATCTCCAAAACTGTCCATTAGTCCCTTTGGTTTTACCCAGATTATCACAACTGCTACTCAAATAGACACACGCAGTAATAGGGAGTCTACATTAGACTGAATCCTCACTTCCACTCCCAACAAAATTAACACTGCTGGCTGCTTACCCGACACCATCAGTGACTATTTAGTGACCATGAGACAATCTAATTAGCCACATAAATACACACTCTGCAATAATGTGGATACATTCTCCTCCTTCCAAAATACCACCTTCATTAGCTACCTCAATAAATACAACTGGGATATGCTAAAATACTTACCCTAAATTATGCAATAATTCACTTTAACTAGACATTTCTTAAAATACTAAATGAGTTAGCTCCCATCATAACAAAAAAATTAAATCCAGCCCTGCCCCATGGCTCACAGGAGAAACCAGACAACTCACGCAAAACTGAGATAAAGCTTGGAAAGCATTGTCTACTGCCAGAACACCACAAAATGTCAATATTTTGGCAGCTTAGGAACCTTTCTAAACAAAAAAATCTGATCAGATAAAACTAAATACTTTTTCCAGGCTCCAAGACAACTACCAACAAAGCCCTAAGCTTTTCAAGAATGCAATCAAAAGACTATTACACCCAAACCAAACCATGACTCCTTCACCAACTACCACCCAGTGGCGGCTGGTGACTTCAAATCAAAGGGGGGCTGCAGGAGACAGCTGAATGGGTGGGGCCAATGGGAAGGAGTGTGGCCAACTAGAAAGGGGAGGGGCTATGCTCACAACCTCAAAAACTAACTAAATACACTGCCCTGGGTGCCAAACCATCATTATGAGAGTCCAATCAAGACAAAATGAAGTATAGAAGAATAAAAATATTTCAGTGCATTGGCTGCATGACAGCTTACTTAATATCTAGATGGAAACAAAAAGGTTGTGAGGCATGAAAAAATAAATTACTTTTTAAATACATTAATGGAATGCCAGTCAAAATCAAGTATAAGAAAAACAAGCAGCACTCAACTTAAACCACGTCTTGCACTGCAGTTCTAATTATAGTTTATATTCAACTTTATTAAAGTACCAAGTAACATGCTGAAAGTAGAAATCTCTGATGCCCCCACTTGTAAAAATGTTTCTTATCCAAAAAAAGACCTGCTGCCTGACAACTATCTACTTGTTTCATGGGGAAAACATGATCAAAGTAAAAAATGAAAAGCAAACAAGAAATAAGCTCAAGATACATTGCTTAAAAGGATTACTGTACAGGTTATGGACCACACGATTGGCATTCTGTTTAGTTTACAGGTAAAGCCTGCAGAGATGACTGGAAGTCTCCAAGTGTAATGAGCTTCTTAAAATAATGTAATCCTGTCCTTTATTACAAATACTGTCATATGCATTTCAATACCCAAGGCTTATACATTATCTAGTTAAGTATTCTCTGCATGGCAACAACAGAAAGGCTTTCAATGTTGGCAAATCTTTAACAGTATGCTTATTAAAGCTTACCTGCATCTTACGATCTCAGCCAAGCTTACCTGATGGTCATTAAAGTATTGCTACTTAAACACAGAGCAACAGGCACTTTGAGTAATAAGCATAAATCAACAGTACAAAAAATATGACCGAAACCAGACCATTCTGCAAAAATCAAGGACAGATGAAAAGCCACTCAAGTACTTGTGTCTACCTTGGATGGGGGGGGGTACTCTGCACATTTACACTGCATAACTACTCCTTGCCTTGCTTCGACACATCCAGAGTCACTACATGGGGGAGTGGGGTGCAAGTATGTCACAATCTGAAATGTCTCTGGCTGACTGTGATGGCCCTGACACATTTGTCATACCTTTCAACCTCAGAGCAAGAAATCTGGACAAAGCCATACAAAGAAGTGGTACAAATGCCCAAAAATAAGGACAAATTTTAAATATTGCTCATATAAACTTAGAAAGATAATAGAATAGGTCTTGCATTAGTATGGATTTTCTGGATGGTATGAAATCTGAAACTCAAATGTCTGTCATTATTTTCTAACTTCAGTCTTTAATGATTTGTCACTAATTTTCCAAAAATAAACACAATTTTATGAAAAATGGACCAAAAATGTGATGTAAAAATATAAAATAGCCACACAATACAGCTGGGAACCTGTCAAAGAAGGGGCACTTTAATATTAGTACTGCTAACTTGAACAGCTGACAAAATAAAAGAATCTAAATGCATTTCTGAAATAAAAGTAATCTATAACTCTGATTATTACAGTTATTTCTTAATTGTAAACCCTCCATGTTTTCTTCCAAAATTGTTATTTTGCAGAGGGATTATTAGGGGGAAGAGCAACATTTTGAGCCAAAATCAGGGACAGTTGAGAGGTTTAGCTATGCCTAATTCAATAAAGCAATTTATTTGCATGTACCTCTCAACCTGTTAATGCAATAAATCTGGACAAGGCCAAATATATTGGGGGAACATATAAACAGTACTAAAAATTGCTCTTGTATAAACTGAGACAGTTGATAGAACAACAGGTCTTACTTTAGCATGCATTTTTCTGAAGGTTATGAAGTCTGAAACTCAGTGTGTCATTATTTAGTGACTTAATTCCTAAATGATTTGCCAGAAAACCACAAATTTTATGAGGAACAAACCAAAAATAGGAAGCAAAAATCTATTCATTCTTTGAAAATCTGGACAGTTGGGAGGTAAAGTTCAGCTGGGGCTGTCTTTAAGTTTGCCGCCCTTCCCCCTCACAAAATCATGGTCGAATGGAGCCTCCCCCTGCAGCCATTCCAATGATCCATTACTTGGCTGTTTCACTCCATTTACCATAAACACTAATGTGCATACTGATTTACTTCTATGATGATTTGGACTTCATTTGAAAGTTTTATTTTGCATTTTGCAGCACAAACACTAAGACATCTGCTAAACAAACTCAGCACTAAAACTTCTCTGCCCTTGAAACTCACATTCATTGAAACAGCATTGAAACCCACATTCAAAGAAAATACATTTTACCAGTGGCAGATAAAGATTAATTCTGGGCTGTTTTCAAATTATAGGCCCCTTGCATATGAAACATACATGTGCTCTTTGATATATCTTCCTATTGTTTTGAACATTTTTCCAGTAAACTATGAAACAAAACGCATGCACCAGTAATGACAAAACTGCCCAATTCAGAACATCTTTCCAGTAAACAATGAAACAAAATGCATGCACCCATAATGACAAAACTGCCCAGTTCAGAACATTTCCATCATAAAAGTCTACTCAAACTTCTACAGTTCACCATTATCAGTAAATATGCACAATTCTACAGTCCACCATTATCAGTAAATATGCAAAATTCTACAGTCCACCATTATCAGTAAATATGCACAATCTCTGAAGAAGTAAAAAAGTCATCTAAATAATTCCATATTAAATAAATCTGTAACTAATGAAGAGGTTGCTGCTAGCAAACACCTTTATATTTCATGGTTTCACTGAAAAATAAAGTGTCTGATGACCCTGAGGAATAAATTGCCTATATTACATTAAAAATGATAAGCTAGTAATATTGCAATAGGAAATGGATGGCAAACTGATAATAGGATCATAGTTAGTATCTTAACTTTTTTCAGTACGGCAGCATTCACTCCTTGTGGGAGTAGAACCAACAACCTTCTGCATCAAAAGCAAGTACACAACCTGTTGTGCTATTAACAATGCAAGCTGACTTAGCATAAGCAGCACTAAACTTCTCTTCCCCTGCAGCTCTCAGCTCCTTGTAAAATCTATTCAATACTCAATTGCATCTCAACTTCGCAGCACAAGAAATCTGGAAAAAGCCAAATTTATTGGGGGGGGGTCAAAAGCCAAAAAAAAACAGGGGACACATTAAACATTGCTTGTATAATCTTGGAAAGTTACTTGAATAAAATGTTGTGTTACAACCATACATTTTACTGCCAACGTCCCTGTGCAATAGAGTCAGAGCAACATACCGCTATGCCAAATCAGCTCCTTTGTGAAATAAAAATGCTGTGTTACCACCATACATTTTACTACCAATGTCCCTGTGCAAAACAGTCAGAGCAGCATACCACTATACCAAATCCCCTGCTTTGTGAAAGAAAAATGCTGTGTGACCACCATACATTTTACTGCCAAGGTCCCTGTGCAAAACAGTCAGAGCAACATACCACTACGCCAAATCAGCTGCTTTGTGAAAGAGTGGAAGACTGAAACTTAAATGGCTATCATTTAATGAATTCAGTTCTCACCATAGCTGTCAACCTCTTAGCACAAAACACCTGGACAAACCCAGTAATGAGGGAATACAGCCCTCAAACATATTCAGTGAATTCAGTTCTTGCCATAGCTGTCAACCTTAGCACAAAAAACCTGGACAAAGCCAATAATGGGGTAATACAGTCCTAAAAATAAGGACAAATTTCAAATATTCATCTTATAAACTTAGAAAATTGCTAGAATAAAAGGTTGCATTACTATGTATTTTCTGAAGAATATGAAGTCTGAAATTCAAATGCCTGTCAATGTTACTTCTGACGGAACAAAAACAATTTTCAGCAGAGGTCCAGGGAGAAATACTGCAGACACATGTCTTTGTAAAATGGCAGGACACCAGAGCAAATCCACACAAAACACACGGATGAGATGCAGATTCCACACAGAAGGCACCACAGCCAAGAATCAAACCAGAAAACCTATAGCTGTGAGGCAACAATACTACCACTACACCATCAAATATTTAAGGAATGAAACATTCAGAAACCTGAAGTCTGAAATTCAAATGCCTGTCAATTTTATTTAACATTTGTTAATCAGGACAGTCTGACTTGGAACAAAAAAACAATTTTCAGTAGAGGCCCAAGAAGAAATAATGCAGACATGTCTTTGTAACATGGGAGGACACAAAAGCAAACCCACACAAACACAGGGAGAAGATGCAGACCCCACACAGAAGGCACCCCACCCAAGAATCAAATCTGAGAACCTGCAGCTGTGAGGCAACAATGCTACCACTGCACCATCAAATATCAGGCATTGCAACATTTAGAAACCACAGATATTATGAGGAACAGATCAAATATGAGGCAAAAATCTGGAATTTTTTTTTTACAAATGGTGGTGGGTAGGGAATTCAGGCCCTTAACACCTGCATACAAGGTACAGGGTTCAAGCCTGAGGTATTCCCTACCACACCACCATGAGTTTGTTCTAGCCACCAGTATATAGCAACTGGGGCATTCACACACACACACACACACACACACACACACACACACACACACACACACACCTCTTACCTGGAGAGGTGTAGATCCCATCCCCCCTTCGTGCCATTAAATCCATAGCTGTTAGTGCACTACAAACCTGCCCGCGCATTACGTCCGTTGGAGCGCATCCACCATGCGAGATGTTCTTCCCCCGACAAGACTCCTGCCTACCGATGGATGTTGCAGTTACAACTGCATAGACTTCTGGGATCTCTGCTCTTACATGTTTCCCAGTCTGGTCTGCTACTGAAACAGTCTGTGCATGCCCCAGACTGTCGCAGCAGTCTGGACTAGTGGGCATGCATGAATTTTTATTTTTTTTACCTTTTATTTTCTTTAATTTCTTTATTTTTACAGCTGGGGGGGCTGCAGTCCGGCAGTCCAATAGCATGGGCCACCCTTGCTACCACCAGCAAGTCAATCCCTATAGCTCCCCAATTCAATGGACATTTCAAACACTCTGTCTTCTCACAACTTAAAAAGAAATCATCCACCAACCTTATTATCTTAGAGAGTAAAAATCACCACCAAAATCCTTTCTTCCCTCCAACCAGTAGCTACCTCTTCTCTTTAAAAATGCCTCCTAAAACTAAAACATTTCACACCATCTACTGACAACCCACCACTAGAATATCTCAGAATCACTGCAGATGCTGTAGCATGCCTTGTATCTATACTCATAACCAATCAATTGTAAAAAGCTATATCTTTGCCATCTGGAAAGAAATCTCACATCATACATCTACATAAAGAGGAAACATCTGCCAACCTCTCCAATTATCGACCTATAGCCTTTTCTACCTCCACTCTCCAAAATATTAGAAAAATGCATTCATTTCCAACTCCCTTTTCCCCTTCACAATAACAATGTCCTCTCCAACACTCAGTGTGGCTTCCAACTGTAAAATAATATTATCAGGAGACCAGACTGACACTGTACTACTGTATCCATTATTATTTATTTGTATTAGCACAAATTCTTGCCAAACAATTAATACTGTCAGAGTTATTTCAATTCTGTTATAACATGGCTAGACACAAAGTAAAGACTGATGCACACTCAGTCCAAAGATGTCACTAAAGACTGAAGCATACTGTCCAGTTTATATACTTTTTTAAATGTCAACCAATGTTATTTTTAATGTCCTTCTTTGGTGCTGTATCTGAAGACTTCACAAAAAGTCTCTCCAAGTCATCTTTGCGTAAAGTCCCTGTTGATGCAAAGTTTTTGTATGCATCATGAAAAAGTCCATTGGTTATTTCTGGCCTGGACAGTTTCTGTTGAAATGACAAATATAAAGTCCAAGTTATTCTTGAGATGAAAAAGTCCCTGTAATGCAAAGTTTCTGTTTGAGATGTCATTGTAACCTTCTTTTTTCTATAACAGGATGCTATTTACAGTAAACCCACAGCTATATGTTATTAATATCTAAGCTGAACATTTACAAGAAATCTTTTTAATGAAAACGTCATCACTTAACTGTTCTTGCAAAGCAAGCCATATTATTTTGAATGGCCTTGCATATTTTCTTTACTGCACACACAGTATAATTTTGTGGAAAGCATTTTAAGTTATACAATATCTATCAATTCCCCCTTTTTAATTAAAACCAAGAAAATAGTAAGACAATTTACAACACAATACGATCTTCAGTACTTTGAATTCCTTGGTCTGCTGCAACATATGAATCCCTTGCATTTAAGGCTATCTCTTCAAACAGCGTTATATTACCAATGGCTGTTACTTGATTAGCATTTTTATTAACACAAATCTTATAATGATGATAAGAGCAATTAATGCGGAAATTATAGTACCATCCTGAAAACAATCCACTTAGCCAGTAGTTAAACTAACTAAGCATGTTTTATTTTTGCAGATGTCAGACACATAGCCATTATTACTTATCTATTCTTAACTGCTTTCATGCTTGCTTAAGCAAGTTGTCAGCCTTGCAGTTACACAGAAGCATTTATTTCAAAATCTTGTTAAGTTAACCCTTGCTTTACAAGGCAAAACCTTGTATTAGAAACAAGCATATTTCTTTTGCATTGCAGCATACATTTAATTTCATTATTGATTTGGGAAAAGAATATTTACAATATCTATCCCCCCTTTTTTAAAAAGCAATTTACAGGAAGATGTGATCCTCTGTACTTAATAGCATTTCTTCATTGTTAACAACAGCTACTTGGTTGACAGTTTTACTAACACAATTTTTAACACATCTCCTCTGTTATATCTGAGATAGCTCCATAAGTTGAATTTGCTAAAATGCTTATCAAGTTTGTAACTTTTCATATTGCCTTAGTGGCACCATAGCAGTGAAAAAATTCAGCTCCTGAAATAACACCATATCCTATGTCCAGCTGTTTTAAAAATGTTCCCTATTTTTTTTATCATGAACCTACCTCTTTTTCTGGGGATTGTTTTACCATGTCCTCTGGTAATGTGTGAGTAATTCTCATTATTGGAACTGCATACTCTATGTAACAGAATTTCTCTTCTTTCATCTCTTCCTTAAAAGAAGTATTATGTGTTAACTCCCATGCTATTTTTATTTTATACTCAAGCTTTTTCACATGACTAGAGTTGGTGT
The DNA here is from genome assembly GCF_019279795.1 of Protopterus annectens. Lineage (NCBI taxonomy): Eukaryota > Metazoa > Chordata > Ceratodontiformes > Protopteridae > Protopterus > Protopterus annectens. The sequence goes on from NC_056725.1 coordinate 1,831,216,320, forward strand.
AAAGTAGCATCCTTGACTGCCCCTTTCTTTTGAAAACAGAGTATCCCTTTTTCTATTTTCATCAACTGCAAATGTTTTTTATGGCTGATTGTTTTACAACTCTATTTTTATAAGATTTTTTAAACATAAAACATATATGTGTAACCTCTACAGGGACTGCATGTAATGGCATTTTTCCCTCTGTAAGGAATGTGGCTAAAAAAACAACAATTTGACTAGTTATTTGCCTTTGCAAACAAATTGTGCATGTCCAAAAATATATTGAAATCAGTTATCCGATCATGATGTCCCTGTTCTTATGATCTATTATATCTGAGTATCTCTCCCAATTTTTTCTTTGGAACTGTTTTATTTGCATTTGCTTTTGCATGTACATTTTTTTAGATTGCCTTGTCTTGTCCGTAGATTGCTATTATAGAAACAAATTTTAACTTTTCTAAGACTGTTAACAGACTGTTACTGTACTGATACTGTTTGATTGTTATTAACTTACAGTGATTTTTATGAACCAACATGGTGTGCTGCTTTTGCTTGGATTTTTACTAGCTGAAAAATGCTATTTGTCTAAGTTTTTATTAAGTTTTTTAATAACTCTGTACTTTACTACCTGTATGTATTCCTGTGTATTATTTCCAGGATGGCAGTTACACCAGTCTGACTAATGATGTTTTGCTGTACGAGTTTGCTTATAAGACTGTTTGCTGTTATATTTTATGTAAGACATTCTTTTAAAAATATGACATTACAGTCACTGCTTTTTTACCAATATTGATTCTGTTTGCTGTATGCATAAGCTGCCTTTGGAGACATACTGTACTTTTAATGTGGGGGGGATTGACCCTCTCTTGTTACCATAGAACCTTTTGTCATTTAGGATTTGTCATAGGTACTACCTTAAATGTTACTCCATTTCCAAACGTAGATGTGGACTTACATACCCAACATTTAATTGCATTGTTTAGTTTTGCATTACTGTAAATGTATTTACTGTATCTGTATTAACTTTAACTTTACACTGTAGCTGTATTAACGTTAACTTTACACTGTATGTCTGTAGGTTATTTCTGTGTTTATTCTGAATCCGTCCTGGCTTATTAAAACAGTAAAGTAATATTTATTTTTCTGTCTTTTCCTGTCTCCTTTGAGTAATTAATTTACATTGAGTTTAAAAGATCCCTGCACTTTGCTGCGAACTGATAATGTGTTCCTTTAATGTATTGCTTTAATGCCTATTGCCTGCCATGATCTGGGTTATAGGGAGGATTATTCCCATACTCTACTGGTCATAATTTACCATTTTTATTATACTGTTAGTGTTTGTAATTACCCTTTTCAGTAAGGCAAGGGGTTTGTCCTTCCTTTTGTTTATTGCTTACACCGTTTATTTTGTGTACCCTGATGTCTGCAGGTTATTTACATACATGCTCTTTTCTATTTATGATTTACCTGTTCTCATTGTTCTGTACACCTCTTCATATTCTCTCCTGCCTCTTTGGGGATTGGATATTGCTTCTGAAGAGGAGGAATGTAATCCGAAGACACAATCTGTCTTTGATGTAGCCCATAAGGGCTAAAATTGTGATTTGATTTGCTCCCATTTATCCTGCAGTTGTGAATGCCTCTTGGTAATGTCTTTTTTATAGTTACTTACATCAATTACAAAGCAAGAAAATTGCTGAGCTGTAGTTCAACTGTCTTCCGCTGTGGCAGACCATAAAACCTTGTTATTAAAATCAATTACTATTCTCAGTTTGCTGAGAATATCAACCCCAAGGATTGTTGTTCCACAACTGGAATTCATAAGAAATGTACCCTGTATTGAAGATCCATTTTCTGTGAAACATATTTTAACTGGCTTACTGCTTATGGCCATGCAAGTGCTGCCATCAAAGCCTTGAATGTAAGATTTTTGAACTGATTTACAGGTAACTGTTTGTGACTGAGACTGCTGCCCCTGTATCAAGTATGACATCTTTTTATAGTGTTCCCTCCACCCATACATCCACTAATGGGCATCTGTCTTTTCCACGTTTAAAATTTGTGAGAAAGGTTACTTTGGTGGGGGGCACACCCCTAATCAGAATCATATTCATTCTGATATGTTTTCCTGGGTATGTCTTTGATTACACAGACTGCATGTTCTGTTCCCTGTTGACTGTTAGTGTCTTCCCTGTCTAATGTGTACTTTGTACATTTCATGTTTTAATTCATGACTTGCACCGTGTGTGAGACTCTGTGTATTCCACAGGGTATACTTTATTTTTTCTGTATCCCTCTGTGTTTGTTCCTGTGACTGATTCTCCCTTAATGTATTTTCTTTATCTTGATTTCTTTCCCTATTTTTGGGTTTTGAAGAAGTACTATTATCTGCATAGATACCCTTTTGTATTTGACTTTCCTTCCATTTTTTTTGTAATATGGACAATCCTGTTTAATGTGGCCTATTTTCTTACAAGTAAAACATATCACCTGTTTTTCTGAACTTTGTTGTGTATCTGTCTGTAACCCTGGTGGAGCAGAAGCTGCTCGTGTTTCCCCTGTGTTTGTTTTTTCATCAGACCATGTATTACGCCCTCTTCCTTTTCCCATGTAGTCTACAAGCTGTTTTTGTACATTTCCTATCTATATCTGCAATACTGCATACTTCTTTTAAACTGTCTAGCACTCTGGCTTTTCTCTTGTTCTGGGTGGAGTTTTAGATGTGTAATCTCTGAGTCTGTATCTATCTGTCTGGTAGAAACTGATTTTAAAGCTGCATCTGCATTTTGCAGAATGTCATTAACTGTCTGACGAAATTGCTTTAACATACCATCTTGCCTGACTAAAACATTATTTTGTTTTTTCCTGTCATGCTATTTAGACTGTCTAATCATTTTCAGATGGTTTTTGGAAAGTGGCATTACCTTGCCTGTGTGTTTAAAACAGTTATGTGAGTCTAGACGCTCACCTGTTTCAGCTGCTTGATTTGCTTTGACATCTGCCAAAGCATTCACTGTAACCTCTTTTGTATTACATTTTTTTATGTGCTTTGATTTTGACAATACTAAACTATCTGTGTAAATCATTTTGGGAATCAATGCCTATAACTCCTGTAGTATTGGAGCATGTTTTAGGGGTTTGCCACACTGTCGACGAACCCCCTTCTGACCCAAACTGGCATGTGTAAATGCAAAAAAAAAAAACATTTAAATAAAGCATCATTTTAAATAGACCACACAGTGTATGTCAACCATTGTTTAAATACCAACATATTGAAACAAAATTCCTTTCTTGTCTTGCCACGGAGGCAGAGTCTGCAATAAACAAGACTATTGATATATATCAGCAGGAGAAATAACTGTCATTTCTGCTGAACCCTGCCCAATGTCAATTGCTGTATTTTGTACCCCTTGTAAACCTTGTTGGGCTTTTTCTAAGTGTCGTCAGATTAACCTCTGTAGTTTGTGCCCTTAGTAAATGTTGTTGGGCTCTATCTGATTGTTACATTAACCCAGAAATGTCAATATGTAAAGTCTGAATACTATGCTGAGTCTGTTGCTCTAAATGTAATTATTGTCCCTTACTACTGTCTCTAGGGAAATTTTGAAAAGCTGTGAAAACCTTTTCTTTAAAAGGTTAATATTAATAGCACACTCTACTATGTTAGAACTTTCTTCTTTTTGTGCATCTGCAATATTTATTATAAATAACATTTTTATGTAGTCTATTACATTACTGACAATAATTGCATACAGTTGTACTGTATGAGATTTAGGTGACTGCAGAAGGTACATTTAACTGTTGCATATGTGAAGAACTAACACTAGAATCAAACAGATTGTTTATCAGAATAGGATATATGTTATGGTATGGCTTACATACTAGACTCCTGTGACAAGATAGACATATGTTTGTAAAGTTACTTCCACATAAAAAACAGTCTTTATGAATTGCAGTACATTGTATGTATGGATTATAGGCATTTATCCATTTACAAACACAACTGTTATCTAAATTCTGAACATTAAACATCTCAGATTTAAATTTCATGTCTGACACAGAAGGTTTAAACCATGTAAATTTATATATACAATATGTGGGCATTGTAAAGTTAACTTTCTGTACTGGCATCCATGTTATAACTGTGAAGAATTTACCATATTTTGCATAAATGACAAACAGGTGATCAGGCTGAAGTCAATTAGAAGACACAGTGTCCTTCAACAGAAGAATTGATGGTGGAACATCGCAGGACAGCTTCTACGGCATCACTCTGCATCCACCAATGAAGTATTGGAACTGTTGATCTGTTGATGCACTGGAACTGTCAATCTGTTGAACTCATGGAAAATTTAAGGCCTTTATGAAAAATTAACTGTTTGGTAATGGATAAAAAAGGTTGTGGCCAGTGGGCTAGGCTCACCATTGTAAAATATTATTAGCATTGAGCTAGGCTGACACCATACTACTGTATCCGTTATTATTTATTTGTATTAGCACAAATTCTTGCCAAACAGTTAATACTGTCAGAGTTATTTCAATTCTATTATAACACGGCTAGACACAAAGTAAAGACTGATGCACACTCAGTCCAAAGATGTCATTAAAGTGTGAAACATACTGTCCAGTTTGTATACGTTTTTAAATGTCAACCAATGTTATTTTTAATGTCCTTCTTTGGTGCTGTATCTGAAGACTTCACAAAAAGTCTCTCCATGTCATCTTTGCGTAAAGTCCCTGTTGATGCAAAGTTTCTGTATGTATCATGAAAAAGTCCATTGGTTATTTCTAGCCTGGACAGTTTCTGTTGAAATGACAAATATAAAGTCCAAGTTATTCTTGAGATGAAAAAGTCCCTGTAATGCAAAGTTTCTGTTTGAGATGGCAATGTAACTTCCTTTTTTCTATAACAGGATGCCATTTACAGTAAGCCCACAGCTATATGTTATTAATATCTAAGCTGAACATTTACAAGAAATCTTTTTAATAAAAAGATCATCACTTAACTGTTCTTGCAAAGCAAGCCATATTATTTTGAATGGCCTTACATATATTCTTTACTGCACACACAGTATAATTTTGTGGAAAGCATTTTAATTTATACAATCTCTATCACCAACCTTACCTCAGCACCCCTACTGCATTGCTCAGTTTTAAAGAAATCATAAACTATAACAGAAACATCAGCAACCTAGTATCCTTCCTGTTCTTAGGCTTGTCAAAAGCATTTCACACAGTTTCCCACCAATGCCTACAACATGAACTATTCTTACTGGGAGTCTCCCATTCATCCCTTAGCCTGTTCCACAGCTATCTCACCAACAGAGTCTAGGCTGTAAAAAAGAAACAGATCTCTCCCCCTGTCTGCCTGTCTCTGTTAGCATACCTCAGGGATGTATTCTAGGCCTTTTACTATTCAACATATTCACTAATAATCACAAAACTACCAAAGACACCTCCATAATATGGGTCTATATGAAAATACTGAAACCTCACTTATTCGAATACCTAAATGCCGACACATAAATAGTGAACCGCGAGAACACCGAACGTCCTGAATCGTGAAATTCAAAATATTGAATTCCCATAGTTGGACCTTATCCAGTATAGCTCCCTAACATAAATGTGCAATAGTTACTGACCTTAGGGTTAGGGTGCGGGTTAAGGTAAGTGCATATATAGTAATACATGCAACCTACAGTTTAGGGTTAGAAGTAGGGTTACGTTAAGTGTATATATAGTAATATAGTTGTGTAGGTGAATATATACATAAATTACACTTTTCCCATAGTTGGGTGATGTTTGTTTATAGTTAGATATATTTGTATGTAGTGAATATTTGATTAGGATATGGGATATATGGGTGAAGTGTAGATACGGAGAAGTGTGGATTATTTATTTTGTTTGGGTAAGTAGTACGCAGTGGGTGGTGGGGTTGGCCAACTATGAGAATTCAATATTTCGAATTTCGCGCTTCAGGATGTTCAGTGTTTTTGCGGTTCGCTATTTATGTGTCGGTGTTTAGGTATTTGCGTAAGTGAGGTTTCGGTATTTTAATATAGACCCCATAATAAAATTTGCAGATGATGCCATGTTAGATGCTCTGCACCAAGTCTGCTGCTCCTCCACAAGATGGCTGATGTCTCCTTTTCCTCATTTGAGACCTGGCTAGATAACTACCAACAACTTTTAAAAGCTAAAAAAAAAACAAATTAATGCTGTTTTTACCCAAATCTTTGTCAGCACAGAAACAATCCTTCAGCATCACATCAGCAAATGATATCTCAATTGAAACAGTTTCCCACACAAAGCTTCATGGTGTCTTAATTGACAATAACTTAAACTATGATCAACACATCACTCAAGTGATCCAGAAAACTCACCAAACTTTGGACTTTCTCTATAGAAACAAACCTTTTCTCACTGAATATTCTAGGAATTCTTTAGCAACATCTTATCTCCTCCCTTTACTTCTCTGTGCTGTAATCATCCTGACTAACCTTCACTCCATCTTTAAAAATAAACTATAGTAGGTTTGTTACAATACAATTGCTAAGTTTGCATCCAACTTACTGAACTGCTCACACCACTGCCTAGAACTAAATCACCTACAATTACCTAACCTGATCCCATCTGCTTAGTTCACACAAAATAATGCATAATTCTGACACCTGCCCATCATTACAAGACATCCTCAAACACTACTACCCTCCTAGGAATTTCCACTCACAGAACAAATATCTCCTGACCAGGACCAAATCTCATAACAGTGCAGGCAAGTCACTTTACACAACTTGTGTAGCTAAGCACTAGAACTTCATCCGATCCACTCTAAAATAAGACAACATTATCACACATTTCAAACACAATCTAAAACAATACCTAGCTTCTTCACAGCTATGCTCATGATCCCATCCTGACTAAACCCACCTTCCTGTTTCTCTTCCATTGCTAATCTCTTTCTCAATCACCCCTGACTCTGTCACCTTCCTTATCCATGTCTCTTTCACTTTCATCCCCACTACTACTCCTTCAACTAATCTATATCATTAATCCTCTCCTACTGATACCCTCTCCTTACCCACCTCGTCATCTCACCTGTCTACTGTTATCTCAACTTCTCCACTATCAGAAGTTTTTCTAGTTATGTTTTTTTTCTGTATTATTTCTGCTTATACCCTTCCTCCTCCTATATTTTCTGTTCTTTTCTAGTGACATCTTTCCTCATTAATGCCATTTTATTATATACCAAACCTATATGCATTATCATGGCTTATGTAAAACAATACAGCTTCTGAGGTTTATGATAAAAGTTTGTACTATTTGTCTCTATACTACCCATGAAGTAATACTTAAATGTTTAATTTGTATTGTTGTTCATTTTAAATGTGTATTTTAAGTGGCTCTTTTCTTCCAGGACCTCCAATGAAAATGAGATTTGTGCCCGGTTTATCTTTCACCGCAAAAAAAAAAAAAGTTAATATATAAATAAATAAATGTTCATTGCTGATAACAAAGCATACTGCTAACATTTTTTCATAATTATAAACCAAAAGTCGGAACAAGCACCACGCCTCAGGAAAGCACGGACACTTGTTTTAGCTTTCATTCACATTTAATAACCGTGAACTTCTTCAGAAAACATCCATCTACCCTTTCATCATACTTAAATACTTAATCAAAAAAAATCACATGATTAATTAACAATTCAACATTAAAATTAAAGATACAATTTTTTTTAAAAAATCAATATACACTGTATGAAACACATTTACATACTAAAAAGTCGTCAAAATGTATGTGTAAGTATAATAATTAATACTTTACAAGCATTGTAAAAAACATTTTAAATTAATGACATCATTAAGACCTGGTGCACTGTCAGCACCCAAACATATCTGCCATATACTTTCTTTACATTCTAGTCTAGCTTTATAATCACCTAAAAACATTTCAGAACTCACACTGTCCAGTAATGAAAAACAAACTTCTTGAAATGTTTACACAGCCTGGCATGTTTAGTTAATGCATTTTTATCATCTCCCTTCCTTAAAACAGACGTTTTATTATGTTTGAATAAAAACGAAAATGTATTACTCATATATCTGCACTGCCTACAGTTATTACATGCATAACTACCCTTCTTCTGCAATGAATTTGTAGTAATGTTATTATTAACACTTGATCCTTGCTCCAACAAACTCTTTATATTAATCACCTTCTTATAGGTGAAAGACGGACAAGGGCCAATAACCTTGGTCAAATCTGAATTTCCTAACAAAATTTTCCAGTTGTCTGTTATTATACTCCTAATAAACCCCATTTCATTTGTAATGGGTAAAGGAAATGAACAACTAAATCCTGAAGTAGTACCTGTACCTGTGCTGTTGTTCAAACCTATGTTATTTACCCACTGCCCACTGTAGTAGTCATATAATAAAAGCTTCAATAGCAGTATTTATAGAAAATCTATATTTGCAAATCAATACATACATAGGGATAGCCTTCATCCACCACATATGAAGAAGGGGGTGGTTAAAGGACAATTGATTAGGGTGAGTAGATTAACCTCTAGTGATGATTTGTTCTTGTATGAAGTGCACAAACTAAGAGGCTTTTTTGAAGCTAGAGGGTACAAAACAGGATGGCTAAAAAGGATAGAAAAGGAAGTGTCACTTTTAAGAAGTGACAAGGCTATTCCCATTTTAAAGAGTATCAGTGGACAGTGGGTAAATAACATTGGTTTGAACAACAGCACATGTACAGGTACTACTTCAGGATTTAGTTGTTCATTTCCTTTACCCATTACAAATGAAATGGGGATTATTAAGAGTATAATAACAGACAACTGGAAAATTTTGTTAGGAAATTCAGATTTGACCAAGGTTATTGGCCCTTGTCCGTCTTTCACCTATAAGAAGGTGATTAATATAAAGAGTTTGTTGGAGCAAGGATCAAGTGTTAATAATAACATTACTACAAATTCATTGCAGAAGAAGGGTAGTTATGCGTGTAATAACTGTAGGCAGTGCAGATATATGAGTAATACATCTTTGTTTTTGTTCAAACATAATAAAAAGACCATTTGGACTAGTGTTTTTTTTTATTGTAATAGTGATATGATAGTTTACGTGGCACAGTGCCTTTCTTGTTCATGTTATTATGTCGGAAAAATTATTAGATGCCTAAAACGACGTATATATGAGCATCAGTTAGCAATAAGGAAGGGAGACGATAAAAATGCTTTAGCTAGACATGCCAGGGTGTGTAAACATTTCAAGAAGTTTGTTTTTTCAGTACTGGACAGTGTGAGTTCTGAAATGTTTTCAGGTGATTATAAAGCTAGACTAGAATGTAAAGAAAGTATATGGCAGATACGTTTAGGCGCTGACAGTATGCCAGGTCTTAATGATGTCATTAATTTTAAAATGTTTTTTACAATGCATGTAAAGTATTAATTATTATACTTACACATACATTTTGACATGTCTTTTTAGTATGTAAATGTGTTTCATACAGTGTATGTTGATTTTTTTTAAAAAAAATTGTATCTTTAATTTTAATGTTGAATTGTTAATTAATCATGTGATTTTTTTGATTAAGTATTTAAGTATGATGAAAGGGTAGATGGATGTTTTCTGAAGAAGTTCACAGTTATTAAATGTGAATGAAAGCTAAAACAAATGTCCGTGCTTTCCTGAGGCGTGGTGTTTGTTCCAACTTTTGGTTTTTGGTTCAAGTTTAGTTCTTAGTTACATTAGTTGTTTTTCATAAATATGTATAATTTTTAAATGTTATAAATAGGTTCATAGTTAAGCACTAGGCTAGATGTCCTCTTGGACCATTTAAACCTTACCAATTTTCCCATAGTAAGAATTGAACCATATACCTCTTGTCTGTGAGGTAAATATGTTATCATTATGGCAACTGGATTTTGAAGCCCAGTTTGCAACTGTTAGAAATAAAAGTGTGCTGCACCAAAGAGCTTATAAGAAAGATATCTTCTTTACACATTTTTCCTTGTTCAAGTAAATATAATATATTATAATATATACTATATACTATTATTATATAATATGATCTATAATATCTTCACACTATCTTGTATTACTGGGAAGATGCTAGAGTATTGTACCAGAAGCATGATCACAGATGTATTCTGATAACATAATGATTTATTATAGGTTCATAGGTTCATAGGTTCATACTAGGCTATCTGCCCTGGGGCAATTATAAGCCTAGCCTGATTCTGTATGGCTTACACCACCCCTTGATTTGAGTATACTGTGCCCTTTTTAAGGTTTAGTTTACTGTGCCTCTGTCTAATAGTGACACAGGAGTAATCCCTGGGACAAACCTACGATCCCCCATTCACCTATCGAGATTCTTCTTGAAGAGATTCAGTGAGGTGCTCTGCCTCACATGAACTGGAATTCTATTCCAGAGTGAAGGGAGCCTCTGGGTTATGAACCTGTCCCTCCAGCAAGTTCTATTTATTTCTGTGCTGAGGTTCAAGTCCCTCAAGCGTGTGGCTCTAAGTGATTTAGATTTACTGAGGTGGAGCATGTCCATTAATTCTGGATTTGACATAGCTTTGTATGTCAGGCATAGATTGCCTCGAAGTAGGCGGTATGCAACTGAGTAGAGCTGGAGTTTTTTTAACCGAGCAGCATATGGCATCTGTTTGAGACCCTTGATCCTCTTGGTGAGATACTTTTGGGGTCTTTCTAATTGCTGCAGGTGTCGGGTAAGGTACATCCCAAAAGGGGCATTGAATTCTATGATGGGCCTGATGAGGGATGAATAAAGGGGCACGATTACCTCTCTTGATCTAGATGTGAAGCCATTTGTGATGAGTTGGGCTATGTAGAAGGTCTTTCTAATCACTTTGGCAATGTGGTTTTCAAAGGAGAGATTGCTATCAACTTGGGTCCCCAGGTCCCTAATAACTTTCTCTGTACTTAATGGGTTTCCGCCTATGTGGTAATTTGTGGGTACATTGCTTTTGCTAAAGGGTATGACTATACATTTTTTGGCATTTAGCTTTAAACCATGGCGCTGGCACCAGTTATCTGTCTCTGCGAGACCTTTTTGAAGGATGTTTGTGTCAGCTGGAGAGTTGATTATGGCGTCCAGTTTGCAGTTGTCTGCGAACTTGGTGAGCCATAGTCCTCCCACGTTTGCCTGTACCTCGGAAAAGTATATACCGAACAAGAGTGGTCCCAGGACAGAACCCTGTGGGATGCCACTTGTGACCGGTTTTGAGTCTGACATGGCTCCAGCAACTCTCACTCTGTGGGTTCTGTCTTTGAGCCAGTTTGCGACCCATCTTGTGACATAGGGGTTTATATTTAAGCTGGATAGCTTATCTATGATGCCCGAGTGGGGTATTGTGTCAAATGCCTTTGCAAGGTCCAGATAGGCTGTGTGGACTACCTTCCCTTCATCTATGGCTTTGGTGACTGTTTCGAAGAAGTCAACCAGGTTCAAAAGGCAGGATCTGCCCTTGACAAAGCCGAACTGGGTAGGATCTAGTGTCTGTAGGTCCCCAATGTCTTTGTTTATGAGCTCCATGATGATCCTCTCCATAGCCTTGCAGACTAAGCTAGTCAGGCTAATGGGGCGATAGTTTCCAGGGTCCGTAGAGGCTCCACCTTTGTGGAGTGGGACCACTGTTGCTGTACTCCATTCTGTGGGCACATATCCTGTAGTGAGGCGGATATTGTATAGCTGTTTTATTTGAGGGATTAGTTCCTCTTGGAGTTCATGTAGGACACAACCTGGGATGCCATCTTGTCCCATGGAAGCAGTGTTTTTTGCTTTGGAGAGGGCAGCCTTCACCTGAGCATCAGAGATGTTTGGGAGGCAGCCCTCTGCCGGAATAGATACTTGCTCTTTTGGGGGGGAGGGGGTGGAGAAGTTTGCACTGAACCTGTCTGCCAGGATACTGGCGATGTCTGTGTGTTCAATGTATTTTTTGTCATTTAGAATCAACTCAGAACAAGTCTAGGAGTTGCATCCCAGGTTCCTAACATAACTGAAAAAAGCCTTATCATTGTCTTTGGTGTCCTGTGCAATTTTTCTCTCGAAGCTGGCCTTGGAGGATTTTATGAAGGATCGTAATTTTTTTGCTAGTACTGATCAGAGATGCCTTCCCTATTAGGGATTTTGCTCTATCATGTAGTAGCTTCCTCCTTCTGTTGTACAGTTTATTTATGGCAGGGGTCCACCAGACTGGACGCCTGCCTTTGTATGATTGGGTCTTGGTTTTGTTTGGGATAGCATGATCCATGCATTCCTGGAGATGTCCGTAGAATGCGTTTATATAAGATTCTGCAGTTAGCAATCTGAAACTGTGGCTGTAAAGTATTTTACACTTCATCAAGAAGATAGACATGGTATACTCATAAGTAAAATGGCTTGCAGGAAAATTTCAGTACATTGATTGTTATAGATGTTTGCTTATAACTTTATCACAGTTTTCCTCTTCATTGTAAAATAAATGCAAAATTTACAATTCCACATCAGAGATAGCTAGAGAAAGTGGATGCCTAGAGTTTTTAGAAGTCCAGTCGTACTACAACACAAATGTTATTGGGAATATAGTTATAATGGACAATGTGTTTACTACTGTTTTGTGATTACAAAGTACCCATTTACAGAGTTTGAGGATATGTTTTATAACGAAACAACAGAAATGTCAGATAGTTAATTTAAATAAATGTTTGAAAGTACTGCTGGAGAGTATATGACTAGCATTATATAATGTATGTTTAGCTACAAAATAATTGTTAAAATAAAATCACCTCACTGACAGGTATCAGTTCTAATGCACTAATATATATTTATATATGTGTGTGTGTGTGTGTGTGTGTGTGAATGTAAAGATAAATTATTACTACTTTATTAATACATTAAAGTACAATTTTCAGAAATAGTCAGGAGTCCCTCAAAAGTAATATCAACTAGAATAGACCCTTTTCACTGTAGGATATTTCCTATTGCCATGGTAACAAAATACACATACTAATGAACTGAGAAAGGCAATCATGGGAAATTGATTCATGGCATTTTTCTTCCCAACATAATGCAGAAGGAGAACAATTTATGCATGTTTCCTTGATGAGACATTTTATGATGTAAATGTGTATGTGCATTATCAGTAAGAACTTGTTTTTTTTGTGTATAACATATGTATTGCTTGGTACTGCAGATTTCTGGGACATGAGTTTCCATGCTGTATGTCTCCTTTGTAACGAAATAGATCTAAAAGAATCATACAAAAGGCATCTCCATATTTTTACAATAAAGCAACATTCTCTCAAGCATAACATGCAGTGTAATTTAAAATTTCTTGAGCACAGAAAATAGCACAATACTGTTTTCTTATATTGATGCCTATAACATGCAAGCTTAACTTTCACCATATTCCTCTATTTATAAATGCTACACAACAAAGTATTCAGAGCATCCTTTAAAATATTCCCATGTACTGTACAAATGTTATGATGTGAAATTATAACACTGAAGAATTGGCAGGCTTAACACTCAGCACATCATTTATATTGCTTGTCTACTGATAAAAATTAAGTATATTAGTATACTTACAAACTATATTAAATAGCTAGTTATAAAAGAAATGAATGATACTCTTGATACTGTCAAGAAAATTAATAAGCTGTTCTTGCTTCAGATGTTATCAATAAGACAGGTTGGGGGGGGGTGTGATATGCTGAGTGCAGGGTATTAAACTATTTTTGTAATTTGCAGTGTTTATTGCCTACCCACTAGTTGATTGTAATGATGGTGGTGTTTGTGCTGTCTCACACATAAAGGTAAATGGGTTAGGCTGGCTTCCAAAAGCTAGTTGTGGACAGTGCAGCACACAGAAGGAAGACTTCAGGGCACTAGTTGCGGACGTGATTTCAGAAGGTACACTGCAAGCAGTCTGAGTATTCATTATTCAGTGTAGGATAATTATGAATTGCACACATGCCCATCAGATTCCAAAACACATTGTGCATGCCCAAAGCAACTTAAATACCAAGACATGCAGCACCGACTTTATATCCAAAATCATCTGTGAATTCCATACAGCAGTGCATGGAAAGGAATCTATCCCCATGGAATCTTATGGAAACTGAAACAATACTGACCAAAAAAAATGTACTTGCAGTGAATGAACTGCAACAGGGTGTGGTCCTGCAAGCTATGGAGGAGGAGGATCTAGCTGTGCATCCTAGAAGGCAGACAGCTAGACAGAGAGCCAGACTACAACTAAGTCAACTCTCAGATCAAGAAATCATTGACAGTTACTGCCTAGACAGACAGCTGGTGCAGGTTATGTGCATCATGTGTACCTCACACACATCTGTGTGGACATTGTGAGGCAACCCCATACCTCTTGAAACAAAAGTGTGTCTAAGCCTAGGTGTACTGGTATCTGGGACATTCCAAAAACATATGGGAGATACCGTGGGAGTGTCACAGACAATTGTCAGTCATACCCTCGCATAATTCCTGACAGCAATGTGTACCAAGGTAGATGAACTCATACACTTTCCATCTACACCTATGGAGTGGTGAACTGTCATGCACCATCTCTATAACATTACAAACTTCCCCCATGTTCTTGGTGCAATATACTGCACTCACATTGTGCATTATTTTGGTATCTGTAAGTGCGTGCAAGTATATTTTATTACTAAATGACTTATGGAGATATCCCATAGCTGTCAATAAGCTTACTGGAGAGATTGTTGAAGATATGCATCATTTATGAATGTCATACAGCAGTTTTCATGACTTCCATAGTGGCTGTGACTGATATACAGTGTGCCGTTGGTACTGCTCAACTCTGCTATGCACTGAGATATTCTACGTTCAGTGATGCATATTTAAATATTACAGGCTTATCCACAATTTCTGCACTGATATTGGTGAAATATGCCATATTCTGCAAACTTTACGGAATCCAGCTCATTGTATCACATCCATGTTCTTCCTCCTCTAAAACAGCAAATCAGGGAGAAGAAGATGTTCTCTATATCAAGGAGAAAGCTATTAAATGGAGAATGGCCAGACAGGTGAGTTAAATTGTGTTGTTTCTTTCCTTGCAGGTAATAAGGAAAGAGGACCCACTAAAAAGGGAAAAAAAATAACAAAGGAACCTAATAATTCAATAAAACAAAAGGGAGACATACCTCTAAACTTCTAAGTGTAAGAAATCTGGACAAAGTCAAAAATATTATGGTGGGGTGGGGGGCAAAGGTCCAAATTTAAGGACAAATTTTAAATGCCGCTCTTGCAATTTTAAAAAGTTGCTAGAATAACAGGTTTTGCATTAGCATATATTTTTTTAAGGGCATGAATTATGAAACTCAAATGCATGTCAATATTTTGTTTCTTCAATATTCGATGATTTGTCAGAAAACCACAAATTTTATGAGGAACAAGTCAAAAATGTGAGGCAAAAATCTAGACATTCTGTGAAAATCTGTACAGATGAAAGGTACACAGGGGAAAATAAAACATATGTTAATAAGATAAAGCATGGTAAATGCAATGCATAAAGAGTTATCTTTATTTATTCTAACTACATGGGATAGAAACTATGTTTTATTGGGATGGTCTGAAAATGTATTAGTTCTGACTTTTATACCAAGATACCTGTATTGGCAGCTTGATTATAGAATTGATGTGGTAATCATGTACACCTCATCTAGTATTAGGTGCTGTTCCCAAAGAAACCCTTTATATTACTTAATTGCAAACAAATCTTTAGATACAAAGATACACATGAGCACATGTTAGAGATGAGAAGCTGAAGTTAAAGAGCCTTTAACTATGCCCATATCTTAGGTAGTGACTTCAGTATAATGTGACCCCCCCCCACCAAAGTATGCAAGCAAAACATCTCCAAGTGACAAGTCACTAGCAGATAAATTACTTTCATCATTGTTATGCAGTGTCATATCACGGCAAGTAATCTGAAGGGAAATTATTACATACGTTGCTCTTGAATGCCCACTGCAACCAGAGAACATTTGCAAAATAAATGTAGCATTTTTATGTAAAAAAACACCAGGTATCCCATCTTTAAAGTTTTTTTAATTTATACATATGTGTCCAGAAATACTATGTTTGTGATCTCAGAATGATGAAGTTATGATTACATAAAGTAGTTACCATTTTTCTGTATATTGAGTACAGTTAGGGTCACAGATGGAGAAACTGTGATACTGTCTAACACCTTGCCCTGACTTCTGACTGAGTGCAGCACTGTGGGACTTATAACATTACAGAAGTATAAATATCTATTCATTTTAAAGAAAACATTGCTTTTTGGGTAAATGCAGATGTCAATCATGGTTACAGAATATATTATATATTGTCTCCCATAAAGTTTGTGTATTGGTAGACATTCACATGGGGAATCAAAACAGTGCTGGATTTAGAACAGAAATGATCATAAACAGATGTTCACAATGAGAATATATTCATGCAACATACATTGTTATTAACGACAGAATCCGACATGTCTCCCCTGAGGATTTACTTGGAGATAGTGTGGAATAAATTTGCATAACTATGTGCTGTAACTGATAAACTGCATGAAATAGTTGCCTTCACAGTCTATATTTGATGATAATAATGAACAGAAATGTATATGAACTAATTCTAGGCACTTCATTAACAACATGAATTTTGTAACTATATCTTTTCTACACATATCTGAAATTAAGTTTTTAAATCAGCAATTTAAAAAATGGCTTCTAAAGCCAAAACCTTACATTAGAGGCTTACATTACAAAATGTAATTAGTGTTCATGCTATTTTCCTATAAATACTTTAGTATAATTAACAGCTGGTCTTTGACTGGCTAATTCTTCAGAACAGAACAATTATATTAGTCTTTTTTTATATTTGCTCATGTCTGAGTCCTGTACTTTTTCATTGTCACTTTTTCATTTCACTTTCAGCATTGATTAAGGTGGCATAGTGGTGTAGTGGATAGTGTTGTTGCCTCACAGCAAAAGGTTACCTGGCTTGATTCTTGGCTGGGAGGCTGTGTGTTCTCCCTGTGTTTGTGTGGGTTTCCTACCACATTCCAAAGACATGCAGTAGGCAGACTGAACACTCTAAACTGGGTGTGTATGGTGTGGAAGAACTACTGTGACAGAGTTAGCCACCTGGCAGTGTAAACCATGGCTCTAGATGACTGTAACACCCTGACATCATGTGCAAAAATGGGATAAAGGAGTTCTGGATGGATGTCGTTCAACACTGATTACATTAAGAATAAAGGGCCATCTGAACAGCTATTGGTGGAGAGGCATTCCTTTAAGTTAAACTGTACTTTGGAAATTAATTTTATATCAGTAGTACATGTCCTAAATTTGGAAAGTAAACAACCTTCATAAAAGGGCCTGCCAATGCTGTACTGTTATTTCTGTGCACAAGTTTATTATACATTACTTAGAGGAGATTCATATTAAAGGTCTTAAATTTGTTAGTATATACAAACTATTTTTAGTTGTCCTCGTTTTTTTACATAGTTCTCTTAAAATTTATGATAAATCACATCAAAGAAATGCCAAATTTTCTAATTGCTATAGAGTACCAAAATATTTCTAATATATAGTACATGGATTGTATTTACAGTTCACTCTGTGGCCAGGACCCATGAAAGCCTATACTTTCTACAAAACTCATGTGTATGATAAGCAGATATGAGCATGCTGTGTAGTATTCATTAAGTAGCTCTTTACATCACCCACCACTGCTAAACAATGATAAACAGCTGAATACAATGTCAAATGAATAAGTAGATAAATTACATGCTAATGAAGCAATTCAACATGCCAGAGTGCTTCAGGAATGTATAAAACCTGCATGTACATGACATGCTGCCTTTTGACCTCATTTGCAGTATGCTTTGGAATAGACCCTTGAAGACACATAGAAAAAATGTAGGGATTGCTGCTGCTGCCATCATTAACCTGTATGTGCAAAAGGCTTTAATTCAAGTTTCTGCTGCTGCTGCTTCTACCAGACCTTGACCTAGAAGGAAAAGAGTATTTAGGCCACATTTGACTTATCATGGACTTCATGATACTGAAATAATAGAGCGATACAGCATGACCAGGGTTACCTTAAGCAAATAGTCAGCATCTTCCACCCTCAAATGAGGCCCCAGGAAAATCATGGACAATCCATTCCAGTGGAAACCAAGGCATGTGTAGCATTGCATATATTATCTAAAGACACTTTGAGAGACCCACAGGGGATATATTACAGGTGTTACAGGTCTGAGCCTCAAGAACAATACTACTACAATGTTGCAGAATATAAGGAAGCATATCCAGTTTCCATGTACCCCACAGAAGCGTGGAACATTTGAGGATCTGGGGGCCATAATCTGCACACACCCATTGAAATAAAAGCCCTACCTAGAGAAAAGGGAAAGAGATAACTTCAATGGAAAAGAATATTGCTCTACCAACTCTCTGGTGGTCTGTAATGCCCAAGCAATTATCTGTAATGTGTAAGGTAACCATGTCAGTTTCCACAACTCCCACGTATAGCACACATGTGACCTTTATCTAAAGTTTTAAAGGTGTGACTTCCCACAAGGTTATCTAGTGGGAAATGCAGGTTATGGACTGGAATCTTGGCTCATGACTCCCATGTGAAACCCATATAACTTCACAGAGCAAGGTTACAATAATGTACCTGCTAAAACTAGAAATGTTACATAACGCTTACTGAAGCCATGTTTCTGATGTCTAGATACATCAGGAGATGCCCTGCAGTATGACCCAGCCACCTTGGCCAAAATACTGACAGACTGTACTATATTACTTAATATTATCATTAGGAAGCAGTTGCAACAGAGCCAAAGTCCTCAGTTGCCAGGACCACAGGCAGGGGGCACAGCAGAGCCAGCAGACGCTGATGTAAGTGATGAACCTGTAAAGAAGAAGAAATAAAAATGATTATTCTCAAACGCACTTATCATACTTCACTAAGATAAAACATCGGTCAGCTGTACAGGAATATTAGCAGTACCTCATGCGTGTTATATGCAACATAAATATACAAAAACAAGTAAGCTATTAAAAGTTATATAAAAATGGCTTTTCACACCACATGTATGCAGCTTGTGCATGAATCCAAAGCAGGCCTGTATCAAACTAACTCTAACAGCGCTAAGTTAAATTTCACAATCATTTTAATCCCTGGAATCCCAACTTGGTTCTCTCCCTGGTCTCTGCGGTCAGTGCCTGCCACTAGAATACCTAGGAAAGACGCTGCCCTCGGCTACTCCCTAGTCCTGAAGACAGCAGCGCAGCTATTCAACCCTCCAACCAAAACAGGACCTCCAATTGTCGAGTGTTTAAACAAAAAGTAGGTCTACCTACTGTAGTATAATTGTATTTCACCCATGAAACTGTTAACTACTAGCTTGCACACTGCACGGACCAGCCATCCCCCCTAAACAGCTAACTCTGATATAATTATTTAGCCACCCTCCACTAGAGAGCGTGTTTCCTCTTTTTAACCACAGGATAGCAGTATAGTCCATCTAACCCTCACTCCTAGCTGCTCCCTAGAAAATGGAGAATCAGAACCTTAAACTAAAGGAGAATAAAAGTAAAACACTTCTTACTAACAATAATTATAGTTTTCTTAGACATAGTCATGAATAAACTGTCAGGGCAGCTAACAAACCGTATTGAACTAAGGTATCCTACACTTAAATTAGTTGACCAACAGCATTTCCACCAAATTACATTAAGTAATAACAAATTTACCTGTGGAACTGATTGTTTTTGCTAGCGCAGGACTGCTTCAGTTCACTGAGTGCCCAAGAAATCACCTCTCCCTCTACTACGTATTTATCCTCCCCCCCTCCCTCATAGGAACCTATAAATATAAGGCCACACTTGTGGCGCCATTTTTTAATCCCTGGAATCCCAGCCTGGTTCTCTCCCTGGTCTCTGCGGTCAGTACCTGCCAGTAAGTTGTATACATTGTAAATGTCTTTTGAATACTTTTGAATACTTTGAATGCTTTTATTGCAATAAATTCAAGGCTTTGAACTGCTTTTAGCTTGTTTAATGTACAATACCTAGTCGCTATTGTTACAGTGGTTTTCCAAACATTTTTGCTCTGATTTTCACAGCCTGAACTGTTATTAGCTTGTCTGATTGTATATTATCAAGTAGCTATTGTTACTGTGCATTGCACGTGGCTTGTACTCTCGATAGGCATACTAACAAGCTTTTATCAGCGTTGAAATGTTCAAACCCTGACAATTGATATTATCAAGTAGCTACTGTTACCGCGTATTGCACGCTGTTTGTACTCATGATAGGCATACTAACAGGCTTTTATCAGTGTTGAAATGTTTAAACCCTGACAAATACACAGTCCTGTACTGTTCTGTGTATGTAAACCACTGTTCTACATTCCTAACATGTCGCAATTACATGCAGTTAGGGTTGGAAGCCTCCCATTCGGACAACACTTGTATTATCTCTAGTGTGGCAGCGCTAATGCGCTGTTAACAATAATTCTTCACTCTTTTGAATAACACTCGTATGCGGACGAGTGTGGCAGTCTAAAACCTGCACCTCTGAACCCCTCAAAAGGGTTACAGGTTTTTGCTCATATTGATACCAAACTGATCCCTCTGTGCGACACTAATGTGTTGTCTAAGCCTTCGCACACCCAGTCGCTATATATTCAAAATCCAGAGGTGGTAAACCTAGGCCGCTAAATACCCGTTCCAGTAGGTGATATAGTAACTACCTTATGCGTAGTTACCAAGCAGTCTTTGCATTTCCACAAACATAAATAACTCCTGTATTGTAGAAATAACTCCACTTTCTGTATTAAAGCCTTAATGAAAGTGGCAACATCAACTTGTGTATGCTATAACTGATTCCTAAGTGAGTAGGGCTATTAGAACCACTCGGTAGCCAGACCGTTTACAAAAACCATACTTATTTGGCATTTATAGTCACACTGCTTTCTAATTACCACCCAAGGGTTGAAAATCAGGATAAATGTTTGTGTTTAAGGGATAGGTAGTGTTACTTTTTCAGTCTTATTGTAGAAATTCCTCTCAATTCCAAGTATCATTTATTGTTTAGGGGATTTTAAATATTTTATGTTTTTATAGAGCATTGTAGAAATAGCTGTTATTCACAAATATCATTTATTGTTTAGTGAACATGAAATATCTTATGCATTCATAGAGCATCTGTTAATTCTAACTATCAATTATTTCTTAAGTGATATGACATTTTTTATGCTTTATAGAGCATCTGCTGTTAACTCTTCAATGTTGGGTACACCCATTTGTGGAGGTTTTAAGCTTTTATAGTGCAACTGCCGCTAATTCCTAACTGCTGGGTACTCCCATTTGTAGAGGCTTAGAGTAATCTAAAGTGCAATGTGTTGTAATATAGCTGTATATTTATTATTGTGATAAGTATATCTCCCCTCTTCTCTGTTATTTCATAATAGGCCTTACTTTGCACACACTTCCCTCATCTTATGAACATCTTTACTGAACTCTCTCCCCATCTTAACTATCCTAGCAATATAAGCCACCTCCTACCTCCACTCAAAGCACCTTTATTTTCTTATACTGCACCTCCACCCCACTACTGCTAACCCCTTTCTTCTCTCTGCCTCACTCATGTAGTTAGTGTCTCACATGTTCCTTTCCTCCTTTTACAGCTAGAATACCTAGAAAAGACGCTGCCCTCGGCTAGTCCCTAGTCCTGAACACAGTAGCGCAGCTATTTAACCCTCCAACCAAAACAGGACCTTCAATTGTCAAGTGTTTAAACAAAAAGTAGGTCTACCTACTGTAGTATAATTGTATTTCCCCCCTGAAACTGTTAACTACTGGCTTGCACACTACATGGACCAGCCATCCCCCTAAACAGCTAGCACAGATATAATTATTTAGTCACCCTCCACTAGGGAGCGTGTTTCCTTTTTTTAACCACAGGATGGCAGTATAGTCCATCTAACCCTCACTCCTAGCTGCTCCCTAGAAAACGGAGAATCAGAACCTTAAACTAAAGGAGAATAAAAGTAAAACACTTCTTACTAACAATAATTATAGTTTTCTTAGACATAGCCATGAATAAACTGTCAGAGCAGCTAACAAATCCTATTGAACTAAGGTATCCTACACTTAAATTAGTTGACCAACAGCATTTCCACCAAATTACATTAAGTAATAACACATTTACCTGTGGAACTGATTGTTTTTGCTAGTGCGGGGCTGGCTCAGTTCGTCCCCGCTTCGTTTGCTCTCGCTACGCTCGGGCTCACTTCGCTCCCCTACCCTACCCCCATTCCCACCCATCCCCACATTAATTACATTTATAGCTATACACCACACCCCTAGCCACTCCCCCAACACAACTGTCCTATCACACAGTACATGTAATTACCCCTCACACTAATACAGCCCATCACATCCTTCTTTACACAACCCAAATTGGATACCACACCCTATAGTCTAACTCCATCTCTACACTTCCATATTGTAGACCACACCCTATAGTTCAACTTAATCTCTACCATATTTCAGTCCTATTCTAGTCCCTAACCCACCTCACAACTAAACAATATGGTCTATACTCCAACTAAACACCTTCTACTTACCCTATTATACACAATAGGCCTCTCTTCTCTCCTCCTCCTATCCATGTTCTCATCTTACCACACACATCTGTATATTAGCCCTCCACCACCATGGCAAACTGACTCAACTATCACCACCTCTATTACTATCTCCTCACCAATAACGCTAAGTGACCTCTACCCTTCTCCATCACCTTCCTATCTTTATGGAATTAGCACCTACAAACTTCAAGCCAACTCACCCAATAAAATAACCAAAATAACTCACAAACTAAACAAATTCTTCATCCACATACTACAAAAACTCTCATGCTGTGGTGATATTCACCCAAATCCAGGTCCCAACACCTGCAATAGCACCTACCCAACTAAGCCCAATCCAATATATATCCGGCCTAGCTCATCTCTACGTCTTCTAAACATTAATATAAGAAGCATTCTAAACAAAACACATGATCTACACACTCTACTAGCCCTACACAAACCTCACATCATAGTACTTACTGAAACTTGGCTTAAGCCCATCCACCAAAATAATGAAATAACAGCCCCTGGCTATAATATTATATGTAAAGATAGGCCAGACAAAAAGGAGGGGGTGTAGCCATCCTTTTCCAAAGTGACCTCTCAATAGAACAAATTGAATACAACACTCAAAAAATCCAAGACATAGAACTAATATTAGCCACACTAAAACTTAACCACAACAAACAAATCATATTAGCAGGAGGTTATATACCACCAGGCAACAACACTAATGTACTCAAAAACCTACTAAACTGGGTGAAAATCACTCATCCACAGGAAACCATTCTTGCAGGTGACTTTAACATAGATTGGTTTGACTGTAGCAGTCATAACCCCACCACCCATATTAACCTCCATGGTTTTACCCAAATTATTAATACTCCTACAAGAACAGACAAAACCTCTAAGCAACAGTCAATCCTGGATTGGATACTAGTATCTGACCCCACTCAAGTCCATCTCTCAGGTTGTCTCCCTGACAGCTTTAGTGATCATCAAGCAACATACCTAATTAGGAATCGACCCCAACTAACTAAACAACCCATTATCAGGGTCATAAGAAACAAAAAGTACTTCATATCTCAAGACTTGATAAATTCACTCCAATCCTGTATATGGACTCCACTAAAATACTTACCACTAGATGAAGCTGTAGAATACTTCAGCACAATCTTCCTGAACATCCTGAACTCTCATGCTCCACCTAGAACCACCAGAATTAAAACCAACCTTGCACCATGGCTATCAAAAGACACCAGATCCCTAATGAAAGAAAGAGACAAAGCCTGGTTGCAATTCCATAAACACAAAACCCCAATCCTAAAACAAAAATATCATGAACTGCGGAATCAAGCCGAAAAACACATAAAAATTGACAAAACTAGTTACTATAAAACCCTACAGGAAAAACACTCTAACAACCCACAAAAATTTTGGGCATCAATTAACAACCTATTACACCCAGGAAAACCTTCCACTCCTTCCCCTATACTACCAAACAGTCTACACAACATCCCCATCCACTTTAACAAATACTTTACTGAAACCATCCAAGCCCTAACCAATACACAAACAACTAGCACTCACACAACATCAATAACAGCCCCCACCCCCTCCAACACAGATAATAATACACATAGTTTCTCCCTAGAACCAGTCAGTACTACAATTATTATCAAACTCCTCAAAAAACTGAAGACAACAACCCCAGCAGTAGACAAGCGACCAGCAGAATTCCTACAAATTACTGCAGAGGCCATAGCCTATCCTGTGTCCATTCTCATTAACAGATCTATAACTGAATACAAAGTACCCAAATCATGGAAAATATCACACATAATACCATTACATAAAGGGGGACAATCCCTTGAACTTACAAACTACCGCTCTATTGCAATACTATCACCCCTATCAAAGATTTTAGAGAGAGTAGTCCACTCACAACTAATGAAATTCCTGCTTCACAACAATCTATTATCACAATCCCAACGTGGATTCAGACCTTCGCACAGTACTACCACAGCATTACTATCCTTATTAAATTCTATTAATACCCACAGAAACAACAGCTTGTTTGTATCCTCCATATTCCTAGACCTATCCAAAGCCTTTGATATGGTGAACCATAGTCTACCTCTAGAAAAACTGGCCACTTTTAACATAAATTCTTCCACCTTATCCTGGCTCAGTAGCTATTTATCTAACCGTCAACAAGCTGTTCTCTGTAAAAACCACCTGTCACCCCTACTCCCAATAACCATTGGTGTACCACAAGGGTCCATCCTTGGCCCACTATTATTCTCATTATTTACTAATGACATAGCATCATCCCTGCCCTCTGCCTCAATAGTCCAATACACAGATGATACCACTATAATAAGTGCAGCCCACACCCTTGATAAATTCCAAATTATAAACCAAAACAACTTTACCCTAGCCGAAGAATGGTTCACCAACATCAAACTACTGCTTAACCCAAAAAAAAAACTAAACTTATTCTTTTCAGTCCAAGTAGATCCCCCCCATAAACAATAACTTTTCAACAATATCCAAAGACAATACTAATATTATGCATACACCACACACCAAGCTCTTAGGAGTAGAAACTGACAATAAACTTAAATATGACATCCATATTTCTCAAACAATCAAGAAAGTCAATAAAAAGATTGGACTCCTTTATAGAAACCACAACTACATGACCAGACACACAAAAGCCACCATAGCTAGAACTCATCTGTTATCTATACTTCTTTATGCCTCTCCAATCTTTACAAACCTTCACCAAGCAGAACTTTCCAAAACTGAATCATGCTACAACAAAATTGTCAAATTTGCTAATGAAGCCACTCATAGGTCCCATCACTGCCAATCCCTTAGACAACTCAGCTGGCTTAAGTTACCTCAGATCCTCCTACTCAGCCAACTTACCACTGTCCATAAGCTCTACTACCTTCCTTTGAAAACCCCAGCCTTGCAACAATTAATTCAACCCTATACTCCCTCCAGAAACCTAAGATCAACACAACAAAACCACATAACTGTCACCAAGCACAAAAATGAAGCTGGCAAATCACTCTATGCCTGCTGCATTGCAAAAATCTGGAACCTCCTACCCGATCATCTAACCTCAACATCCTCAACTTACCCCTTCAAAAAAAAACATCAAATCCCATTTTATGCAAAACTGGCTTTGTTCATGTCTTCCCCCAGGCTAGACCAAATCAACTCACTGCTATTAATACTCTCACAAATAATCACCATTGTTCTCAACCTCTAATAGCTTAGTGACACAAAGCTAGAAATTAAATTATTCTCTACTCTTACCCTTTTGCTCAAATTTTAGCAGATGCTCTAATAAAACTCATATCAAACTATTGTTTTTATCTGCATTCAACTAACATACTGTACTCTGAGTTTGAATATCTTGTACCTTGTGAATATTACTGATGTTTGTTTGTGTCTTTTGGCTTTTCCTGGTTAGGGGTTGCCACAGTGGAACTCTGATCCGCTAATGATTGGTAGTTGATTTTTACATACCGAGTTACCAGCCCTGATGCACAACCTTCAATGAAGGTACGCTCATTCACACATGTTTCCACGCAGAAGATGCTCTAGCTGAGAATCGAACTGGACAGCGTCTTACTGTGAGGCGACAACACTACCGCAGCACCACCACCAATGTAACTAATTGTGTAGCTGTCTGCATGAATACTGTTTTTGCATCATGCTAATGTTAACTAATGTTTTGTATACATGGTAATGTTTAGCAAATGTAATGTAATATTTTCTCCCCGGGCCTCCGCTGAAAACGGACCTGTGTCCAGTCGGACTTTACCGGTAAATAAATGTAAAATAAAAATAAAAATAAAATAAATAAATAAATAAATAATTCAAAAAGATACATGAGCAAGCATACTTATGTATCACCAAGTAACAGAAAATATAGCTTAAAGTATGCAAGACACAAATTAAGAATATGCCAGCCACCAGAGTAGTAAAACAAGTAAGCATTGATTAAACAGGTATACTTGCCCTGCTCAATACTGTGAATCACACATAAAAGTTGACCAAATTAGACACCCCAACAGTGACCAGAGCAATTTCAGCATTATCTATACATGGTGCTGAGCAAACAGCAATTCATAGTTATGATTGGAGCACTACTAACACTACTATAAATACAGTAAGGGCCACAACCTAAATAACACTCTGTTGAACTTGAGCAGAATAACAAAGAAGTACAATGCAGCACAATACTTTTGATAAAAGCAAGCACATGACTAAGCAAATATTAGCTATCCACTCTGTTTATCAGACATAAGCAACCCTGAGTCACAAGGAAGTGTGCAAAGGGCATGGCGCAGTCATCACTGCTTGTACAGGGTGGGGTTACAGTTGGACAAGCCTGACACCAAAGAAGTGTTTGCGTGTGTGTGAGAAATCAGTTTAACAGCAAGTATGCAACAGATGAAAGAAGTCAATATTAATTATCTATTATACATGTGTGGGTGCATGAGGTAGTACTACCAAGATGAGGTGTAACATATGTAGGTCTGCAGGAGTACAGACAAAGCTGTTGTACTAGTACTATGCCCTGGCATCTAGGACAGGTGTGAGCTGTACATGGTAGAAGAATCAGTTCACCACCACCTCCTCTAACTGCATGAAGTACCTCTGCCAGGAGTTGCACTGCTTGTTCCATGATCCTAGCTAAACGTGAGAGCATTACCTGAAAGTGAACAATGTCATTTGAATGAGCTCTCATCACATCTACGTCCAGAAGCATGAACACATAGTCTACCATGTCTTAGTGTGAACACCTCAGTCACTGATGGAGCAGTGGAAGTAGCACCATTACAGGAGTGGGATTTGGCATGGCCATGTCTGCCAACACCTGACAATATAGCAGATCTTTGGCCATGTGGTAACAGAACATCCCCTAGGGACATTCTATTAGAGACACTGCACAATCCAAGGTGTCATTCATCCAGTTCAAGGACTCACCCACATGGTTCAGCACATCAGAATGCATGACATGCAGTACTCTGACTACCGCTTCCAAGGTCCAGGTGGAACTTGCCTGTATCTCCATGATAGCCTTACACATACGATGAGTGATACCTACTGACACACCAATATCAGGAAGAGGAAGGTAAGAATGCCTCCTCTGAGAATCTCTACTAACACCCCTGTGCAGTACTTAACACTCATAATAGCTAGAGGGAGACTCTGCCAGCTCTACAACTGGAGTAACCACACTACCTTGTGTGATGGCCTTTCTACCCTGGACCAGTAATCAAGAAACCTGAATCATCACCACTGACACCGGTGAGAGATGCTCACTAAAAACAGGAATTAATTTACACAGCATTTTCAGATGCAGCTCTTTGCATCAAGCACAGTTTCCCCCAAGATCATGCAGGGAATATGCTCCAGACCTGGCACTGAACTTTCTGTCTCTCCAGATCCCAAACAAGACTCACTTTGGAGCACTGTGTCCCAGTTCCAAGTAACTGACACACCCACATCTGGGTATTTCATTTTCGCACACACATACTTCTGGCTGGTACAGATTTACTAGCTGTACCCCTTCTGCCCAGACTATAAGGTAAACACACTGCCATCAGTCAACCACTCTCAGGCTCTTACAAGGGTATCCAATTATAGTGAGTAAAATCAATACTTATATAAATGGTAGATTGTAACCAAAGCAGACAGACTTTTTTAGAGTAGCCACTGTGTCACTAAAATAAGTGCAAGTACTCTCGTGATGTTAAAAGTATTCACTAAAAGACAAGCCACAATGAAATATATAAAATATTTAATAATATATAATAAAACAGAAAACATGAGAATACTAAATATCTAAGTTCAATAAACACCAGAGTTTCAATCACAGGAGAAATAAAAATAACACTGTTGGACAGATTCAAACAGATGCAGAAAAACAATACTTAACTAATCTCACTGTATTTCCTGACTGTCTAAAGAATAACTGTTCCCTTGCTAACTTAATTAATACAGCAAGGCAAGATTAGATGCTGAGACACTTATTTCCAGAGGGCAGGGTGATGAACTTCAAAATAAATGAACTGAACTAACTGAACTGTCAAAGATCTTTTATATCAGCTTTCAAAGAAAACAAAACAAAACAAGCTGATCTGTGAGTTCCATCCTCTCAGTGCTGGTTATAGAATGACATCACATTTGATCACATGACTCTAGTAGAGTACAAACTGAGAGCATTTCTAAGATCTGTTGCACTATATGCAAATTATAGATTTTTTTGTTTAAACATAAACATTTAATCAGTTATAATAACACTGTTGATATATTTTTAATACAAGCATCTGTACAAGTCAGTGTGACAGTCAAATGAGAGAAAATTATTTACAAAACTTCAGCTAACTATACTGGCATATGTTACACATGCACTGCCCTACTCTCTCTCTGGCACAGATGGCAATACCATACATCATCATACCATCATCACCGAAGGGTACAGATACTCCGACATCAGGTGATAAGAGCTTCACAGTGAGAAAGACAAGAAAAAATGATTAGACTTACACTATGTAACCATGAGTAAAGCAGTATTAGATGCAAGTGCAATTAAAAATTTATTAAGGTAGATTCAAAGACAACCCTACATGTAATTTTATAAAACTGTTTTATAAAATATATGTCTATTATTTCTCCCTCTCTATATATGTGTATATATATATATATATATATATATATATATATATATATATATATATATATATATATATATATATATATATAATATATATGTGTGTGTGTTTGTGTGTGTGTGTGTGTGCATGTGCGTGTGTGTGTGTGTGTGTGTGTGTGTGTGTGTGTGTGGCGTACCCAGAGCATCAGCATAGACACCCTTTTCATGTCTTCCACCTCTGCTTCCATGTCTATCATAGCACTGAGGAACTCTGCTAAGTTGCCTGGATCCCTTAGAGTTGACAGGAACTCCTCCTTCTCAGTGAAAGGTGGTGAGTAGCATGACTACCCCCCAGTAGCTCTCCATTTCTCTTTTTGGTCTTGGTGACCATGTCACTGGCCTGAAGTCTGATGGCATTGCAGTCATGGCCATGGCCACCCAAAGGATTTACATCATCAACTGCCTGGCACTAGATAAGGTCATGGATGGTCTTGTCAGTTATGACTTTCAGTAAAAAGCATGAGCCATGTTGAAGGAATGCAGTGGTGGCTGGTGACTTCAAATTAAAGGGGGTTGTAGGAGACAGATGATTGGGTGTGGCCAACTAGAAAGGGGTGAAGCTATGCAAAAAAACACAAAAACTGGGACTTTAATTAAATACACTACCTGGGTGCCAGACCATCATTATGAGAGTCCAATCAAGAAAAATAAAGTGTAGAAGAAAAAATATATATTTCAATGCATTGGTTACATGACAGCTTACTTAATATCTAGATGGAAACAAAAAGGTTGTGAGGCATGAAAAAATAAATTACTTTTTGAATACATTACTGGAATGCCAGTCAAAATCAAGTAGAAAAAAACAAGCAGCACTCAACTCAAACCACTTCTCCTTGCACTGCAGTTCTAATTATAATTTATATTCAGCTTTATAAAAGTACCAAGTAACATGCTGAAAGTAGCAATCTCTCTGTGATACTCCCACTTGTAAAAATGTTTCTTATCCAAAAAATACTTGCTGTCTGACAACAACTACTTGTTTCATTGGGAAAACATGATCAAAGTAAAAAAATAAACAGCAAATAAGCACAATATAAATTGCTTCAAAGATTACTGCACAGGTTATGGACCTCACATGATTGGCATTCTGTTTAGTTTACAGTTAAAGCATGCAAAGATGACTGCAAGTCTCCAACAAATATAATGAGCTTCTGAAAATACTGTAATCCTGTCCTTTATTACAAAAACTGTTATATGCCTTTCAGTACCCAATGCTTATATGTTATCTAGTTAGTAAATATTCTCTGCATGGCAATAACAAAAAGGCTTTCAATGTTGATAATTATTTAACAGTATGCTTATTAAAGCTCACTTCCATCTTATAATCTCAGACTAGCTTACTTGATGGTCATTACAGCATTTCTACAAAAACACAGAGCAACAGGCACTGCAACAACATGCATTTTCTGAATAATAAGCATAAATCAACAGTATAAAAATATGACAGAAAACCAGAACATTCAGCAAAATCAAGGACAGATGAAAAGCCACTGTGGTACTTGTGTCTACCTTGGATGAGGGGATACTCTACACACTTACAGTGCATAACTGCTCCTTGCCTTGTTTGGACACATCCAGAGTCACTACATGGGGGAGTAGGGTGCAACAAGTATGTCACAATTTGAAATGTCTCTGGCTGATGGTGATGGTCCTGACACATTTGTCATACCTCTCAACCTCAGAGCAAGAAATCTGGACAAAGCCATAAACAGAAGTGGGACAAAGGCCTAAAAATAAGGACAATTTTTAAATATTGCTCTTACAAACTTAGAAATATAATAGAATAGTAGGTCTTGTATTAGTATGAATTTTCTGAAGGGTATGAAATCTGAAACTCAAATGTCTGTCATTATTTTATAACTTTAATCTTTAATGATTTGCCACTAATTTGTCAGAAAACCACACTTTTTTTGAAAACGTGATGCAAAAATATAATATAGCCACATAATACAGCTGGGAACCTGTCAAAGAAAGGACACTTTTTAATATTTGTACTGTTAAGTTGAACAGCTGACAAAATAAGAGAATCTACATGCATTCCTGAAATAAAGGTAATCTCTAACTCTGATCATTACAATTATTTATTACTTGTAAACCATCCATGTTTTCTTCCAAAATTGCCATTTTGCAGATGGATTATTAGGGGAAGAGCAAAATTTTGAGCCAAAATCAGGGGCAGTTGAGAGGTTTGGATATACCTAATTCTATAAAGTGATTTATTTGCGCGAGCATCTCAACCTCTTAATGCAGTAAATCTGGACAAGGCCAAATGTATTGGGGGAATATACAAACAGTACTAAAAATTGCTCTTATATAAACTTAGACAGTTGATAGAATAACAGGTATTGCTTTAGCATGCATTTTTCTGAAGGGCATGAAGTCTGAAACTCAATGTCTGTCATTATTTAGTGACTTAATTCCTAAATGATTTGCCGGAAAAACACAAATTTTATGAGGAACAAACCAAAAATAAGAAGCAAAAATCTATTAATTCTGTGAAAATCTGGACAGCTGAGAGATATTGTTCAGCCGGGGCTGCCTTTGAGTTTGTTGCACTTCCCCTTCACAAAATCATATTCGAATGGGGCCTCCCCCTTGCAGCCATTCCAATGTCCCATAACCTGGCTATTTCACCCCATTTACCATAAGCACTGTAATGTACATACTGCTTTACTTGTACGATGATTTAAATTTCATTTAAAAGTTTTATTTTACATTTTACAGTACAAACACTAATAGACATCTGCTCAACAAAGCAATGCAGTCTCACAATGAAAATAGACTTAGCATTAAAACATCTCTGCCCTTGAAACTCACATTCATTGAAACACCATTAAAACCCACATTCAAAGAAAATACATCTGGCCAGTGGCAGATAAAGATTAACTTTGGGCTGTTTTCAAATCATAGGCCCCTTGCACATGAAACATACATGTGTTCTTTGATACACCTTCCTGATTGTATTAAATTATATTCATTGTATAATACAGTACATTTGTTAGTTAGTTGTTAATGCTGGAAAGCACTAGGAAGCCCTAAACTGATACAAGCACTCAACTCTCCTTACTAATAAGGAGAAATTAATCATAGGCACTAAAACACCTATAATTGCAAAGTACCTTGCTAAGGTAAGGGAAAATAGCTCCTGTACTTTTCAAAAAAAAAAGCACCAAAACAGGCATGTCCAAGGGTTAGCTTCCATTGATTTCTCCTGTCCACCTGGTGAATTTGGGCATACTGGGGCAATGCAGCAATTGCCTCATGTACACAGACAACCCTCTCCTCCTACCACCCAACACTACAACCTGTGAGAGATGCACTTACAAAGCCAAACTGGAAGCAAAACTCTCTCCACCCAAGATTGTGCTAGACAATCAAGAGGAGAAGGTTAACACCCACACTACACCTCAAGCAACACATAGCCCTTCTAAACTCACACCACCAACACCCACACATAGCAACACTAAATCCACATATGCGGAGGCACTTATCTGTAACCTGCCCAAGCAACAAGGACCTGCGAAGCTGAAACGCAAACAAACACCAATCACAACCAAAGTGTCACATAGCTCAAAACACCAGTGTGCCGCCCAGCAACAGCCCCTAAGGCAAGACAGCGTACCTAACACTTTAGTCATAGGTGACTCTGTAGTCAGGCACACTGATGTCCCACTCAACAGGCTGAACAAGGAGAATTACAGTGAACTGCCTGTCGGGGGCCAGGATCTGCCACATAACTCATGCACTCAAGTCACTCCACAACAAGTACAAATATGACTCTGTCGTTGTCCATGTTGGAGTGAATGACTTGAGATGTTGTTCCCTGGACTACATGAAAAGAGGCATGGAAGAGCTCTTGGATCATGTGGCCCAGGCAGGTATGACCCTAGCCCTGAGTAGCATCCTGCCTTTGCCCAGAATGATACCACAATATAAGGACAAAATGATTGACTTCAACAATTGGCTAAGCTTCT
The DNA here is from genome assembly GCF_019279795.1 of Protopterus annectens. Classification (NCBI taxonomy): domain Eukaryota; kingdom Metazoa; phylum Chordata; order Ceratodontiformes; family Protopteridae; genus Protopterus; species Protopterus annectens. Next base: position 1,831,249,713 of record NC_056725.1, read on the forward strand.
GGTGTCATTCAAAGGGGATCCAGTATCTGTCTGCCTGGGACGACATGATCGACAGACCACAATGCTTTGCCAGAGATGGTCTGCACCTGTCGCTCCTGGCATTCAGGTTACTGGCTAAGGCTCTTGCCACCCCTATAGTGCCTTTTTTAGGCAAAGTTCAAAGAACAAAACCACCACCGTAACAGGTACAAGCATGCAAAATCTGAAGGTAATGCTACTCAATGCTAGAAGTCTAAACCTCAAAATGCACTCTCTCGAGGCACTCCTAAAAATGGAGAACATCGATATCTCTGCAGTAACTGAGACCTGGTTCAAGGTTCCAGAGAGCACCCCTGCAATACCAGGCTACAACTCTTACCACACTTTTCGGCCACCAAACCAGGATCAAAACACTAAAGGTGGAGGAGTATCCATATTCACCAAGGATATTCACACCACCAGGTTAGTTGCACAACACAATGCGTCTGAAATTCTCCAGGTGTAACTAACACTAGGTAAGATTGCAATCCAAAGTGTAACTTGCTACAGATCCCCCACCATGCCCCAAGATTCTCACTACATCTTTCTAAACATACTGGAAAATATTAATATACAACCAAACACCCTAACACTGGGTGATTTCAACTACCCTGCCATTAACTGGGAAAACTACTCGTGTACCAACACCTTTGCCCAACAGTTCTTGGAATTCATAAATTCCAATGCCCTGGATCAACTAATCCATAGTCCCACCAGGGGCTCCAATATCCTAGACCTGGTCATTACCAACATGGGAAATCGATGCTCCACACTTATCGTCACCCCCTCGTTGGTCAGGTCAGACCATAAGCTAATCACCCTTAACATCCACATCCCACCCCCACCCCCCAATAAGGAAACTTCCATAAAAAACTTCTCCAAAGCAAACTTCATTCTACTCAAGTCAGAAGTTACAAACTTCATGACACCCATGCAGATGGGAACTGAAAGCCTGACTGCTGAGTCCTACACTAAGGCACTGTACGAGCACATCCACTCATGCATGAATCGTGCCATCCCAAATAGAACTGAGATGCTCTCCTCCAAATAAAGGAAGCCAATCTGGTGGTCCCCTGACATAAATAAACTTTACAACAAAAGGAAGAAACTGTTGCAGAAAAGAGGAAAATCCCAGGATGCAAAAAACTCCCTTACCAGCCTCAGTAAGAAGCTGAGATCCCTCATAAAATCCTCCAAAGCTAGTTACGAAAATAAAATTGCCAAAGATTCCAAAGACAACCACAAGGCATTCTATAACTATGTCAAGAATCTAAATGGCAATGCTCAGATCTGCTCTGAGCTACAACAGAATGGCATTAAATATACTGATCCCAAGGATATTGCCAGTATCCTGGCAGATTGATTCAGTGCCAACTTCACCCCCCTCACCCCCTAAATGGCCCATCTCAATACCAGTAGATTGCCAAATTCTGGTAATAATGGCCACACAGGTACAAATGCACTCTCCAAAGCTAAGAATACAGCATCCATGGGACCAGATGACATCCCGGGCTGTGTACAACAAGAACTGCAAAATGAACTGGCACCTCACCTAAGAGTCATGTTTAATCATACCCTCACTTCAGGCTTCATGCCCACTGAGTGGTGCACAGCTACAGTTATCCACACTTATGGTCACCCCCTCGTTGGTCAGGTCAGACCATAAGCTAATCACCCTTAACATCCACATCCCACCCCCACCCCCCAATAAGGAAACTTCCATAAAAAACTTCTCCAAAGCAAACTTCATTCTACATGAACTGTAAAATGAACTGGCACCTCACCTAAGAGTCATGTTTAATCATACCCTCACTTCAGGCTTCATGCCCACTGAGTGGTGCACAGCTACAGTTATCCCACTCCACAGGGGGGATCCACCTTGGATCCCAGGAACTACTGCCCCATCAGTCTGACAAGCCTGATCTGCAAGGCCATAGAATGTAGTATCATGGAACTTATAAACAAAGACATTGGCAAACTTAAAACACTGGACCCCACCCAGTTTGGGTTTGTGAAGGGCCGATCTTGTCTCCTGAACCTGATTGACTTCTTTGAATCAGTCTCCAGAGCTGTGGATGAGGGTAAGGCAGTCCACAGAGCCTATCTGGACCTCGCCAAGGCATTTGACACCATCCCCCACTCTGGAATCATAGATAAACTTACTAAGCTGGGTATTAATCCCTACGTCACTTGATGGGTTGCTAACTGGCTTACTGACAGAACCCACACTGTAAAAGTAACTGACTTCAAATCCAGCTCCTGACAAGTGACAAGTGGAGTACCTCAGGGTTCAGTCCCAGGACCTCTCTTGTTTGGCATCTACGTCTCTGAACTACAAGCCAACACTAAGGGACTCTGGCTAACAAATTTTGCAGATGACTGCAAACTGGGAGCCATTATTGAATCCCCAAATGATGTCAATACTCTACAAAAGAGCCTTACAGAAACAGATGCTTAGTGCCAGCGCCATGGGCTCAAGCTCAATGCCAAGAAATGTATAGTTATCCCCTTTGGGAAAAAAACATGTACCCATGAATTACCACATAGGTGGCAGTACACTAAACACCAAAAGTGTGATAAGAGACTTAGGGACACAGGTGGACAGTGGTCTTACCTCCAATAACCACATTGCCACAACAGTCAGGAAATCCTTCTATGTGGCACACCTCATCACTAAGGGCTTTTCATCCAGAAAAAAAGAGGTCATTGTCCCACTGTACTCATCCCTCATTATAGAATACAATGCCCCATTTGGTATGTACCTCTCAAGACATCTGCAACAACTGGAAAGGCCGCAGAAATACCTCACTAAAAGAATTACAGGCCTAAAGCAGATGTAATATGCTGACCGCCTTAAAAAACTCCAGCTATACTCTGTTGCATATTGTCTACTTCATGGCGATCTCTGCTTAACATACAATGCCATGTCAAATCCAGAGTTGTTGGACATGCTACACTTAACAAAATCCCAATCCCTCAGAGCCACACGCTCCAGGGAATCTAAACCTTGTCATCACAATAACCAAAACATACTGGAGGGATAGGTTCCTGACCCAGAGACTCCCCAGACTCTGGAATAGACTGCCCATACATGTCAAGCAGAGCACCTCTTTGGCTCTCTTCAAAAGGAACCTTGATGATTGGATGGGAGAAAGGAAATTCACCCTGGGGATCATGTCAGTCACCCTGCTAGACAGGGGTCCATGGAAGTAAATAGTGTGGGAAGAAATAGCCAGGGAATTGTTATGGTTAGGCTTGTATAGGCCCTAGGGCCAATAGCCTAGTACCAACCTATGAACCTAGAGGGTGTTTTAAATTTATGGTTTTGAACATTTTTCCAGTAAAGAATGAAACAAAATACATGCACCAATAATGACAAAACTGCCCAATTCAGAAAATTTCCATCATAAAAGTCTACTCAAACTCAAACGTCTACAATCCACCAGTATCAGTAAATATACACAATCTCTGCAGAAGTAAAAGTCATCTAAATAATTCCACATTAAAGAAATATGTAACTAATGAAGAGGTTGCTTCTTGCAAAGAACTTTATATTTCATTGTTTCATCTACAAATAAAGTGCCTGTTGCCCTTGAGGAATAAATTACCATGTTACATTACAAAAATGATAAGCTAGTAATATTGCAAAAGGGAATGGATGGCAAACTGATAACAGGTTCATAGTTACTAGGTATCGCCACCAATGAGGACATTCTCAGGACTGCAGCATCCACCCCCCTTGAAAGTACGACACAGTACATTAATGTATCTACATATTGTGGGAGTAGAACCCACAGCCTTCTGCATCAAATGCAAGTATACTACCTATTGTGCTATTAAGGATGCAAGCTGACTCAGCATAAGCAGCAGTAAACTTCTCTTTCCCTGAAGCTCTTAGCTCCTTGTATAATCCACTCAACACTTCAACACTCAACTGTATCTCTCAACTTTGCAGCGCAAGAAATCTGGAAAGAGGCAAAATTTATTGGAGGGGAGACAAAAGCACAAAAAACAGGGACACATTTTAAACATTGCTTGTATAATCTTGGAAATTTGTTAGAATAAAATGCTGTGTTACCACCATGCATGTCACTGCCAAGTATTGTACCTAGGACCCTGTGTACTACAGTCAGAGTAACATATCACTATATCAAATCAGCTGTTTATTGAAACATAGGAATCCTGAAACTTAAAATGGCTATCATTTAGTGAATTCAGTTCTCAACATAGCTCTCAACCTCCTAGCACAAAACACCTGGACAAAGCCAATAATCGGGGACTACAGCCCCAAAAAAATATTCAGTGAATTCAGTTCTCATCATAGCTCTCAACCTCTTAGCACAAAAAACTTGGACAAAGCCAATAATGGGGGAACACAGCCCCAAAACTAGGGACAAATTTCAAATACTGATCTTATAAACTTAGAAATTTGCTAGAATAAAATATTTTCTGTTACCATGTACTTTCTGAAGAATATGAAGTCTGAAATTAAAATGCCTGTCATTATTTAGTGAATTAAAAATCCAGAAAACCACTGATTTTATGAGGAACAGAACAGAACAAAAATATGAGGCAAAAATCTGAATAGCTTTCACAACTGGTGGTAGGTAGGGAATTCTGGATTTTCTTACCTGCACCCAAGGCACAGGGTTTGAACCTGAGTTATTCTCTAGCCACCAGGTATATTGTTTGCGCCTTTGCTGAGTTTCTCTCTAGCCACCAGGTATATTTAACTGTGGCATTACACACACACACACACACACACACACACACACACACACACACACACACACACACACACACACACACACACACACGCACACACAAACACACACACACACACACACACACACACACACACACACACACACCTCTAAATGGGCAGTCTGTCCCAGTTGAAATTCCTGCAGCAGCTTGCTTCAAAATCCTGTCCCAGGCCTGCCTGCAGACATTGCAGTCTGCTTTTAAGTCTGTCTTTCCTACAAGAGCAGGCTCTTCTGCTTCCAAGTCCCATCAAGCCTGTCTTTCCCATGAGAGCAGGCTCCATCTTCCAAGTCCAGCCTGCAGATGTTGCAGTCCCATCCCCTTCAGTCTATGCAGTTGTAACCGCATAGATGTCTGGGCATTTCTGTAAGTCTGATGCCTTCTTCTAATCCAGACTGGTTAAATGGCAGTCCAGATTCCTGCATGCATGCATGCAGAGTTCTGGGAATGCCGAGCACGCATGAGCGGAGTTCCGGGACTCGCTATTCATTTCGTTTTAATTTTTGTTTTTCCTTTTCTTCTGTTTAATTTTTTTGTTTGTTTTTACAGCTGGGGGGGGGTTGCAGTCCTGCAGTCCAATAGCATGAGCCACCCCTGAAGGAGTGTCTGGACTATAAACTCATCATCAGCATCTGAGAATGCACGTTTATGTGGCCTGGATTTTTAGGTGCCATATCCCTGTATTCTCTAGCCACCAGGTATATTGTTTGCGTCTTTGCTGAGTTTCTCTCTAGCCACCAGGTATATTTAACTGTGGCATTACACACACACACACACACACACACACACACACACACACACACACACACACACACACACACACCTCTAAATGGGGAGTCTGTCCCAGATGAAATTCCTGCAGCAGCTTGCTTCAAAATCCTGTCCCAGGCCTGCCTGCAGACATTGCAGTCTGCTTTCAAGTCTGTCTTTCCTACAAGAGCAGGCTCTTCTGCTTCCAAGTCCCATCAAGCCTGTCTTTCCCATGAGAGCAGGCACCATCTTCCAAGTCCAGCCTGCAGACGTTGCAGTCCCATCCCCTTCCAGTCTATGCAGTTGTAACCGCATGGACTTCTGGGCATTTCTGTAAGTCTGATGCCTTCTTCTAATCCAGACTGGTTAAATGGCAGTCCAGATTCCTGCATGCATGCATGCAGAGTTCTGGGAATGCCGAGCACGCAAGAGCGGAGTTCCGGGACTCGCTATTCATTTCGTTTTAATTTTTGTTTTTCCTTTTCTTCTGTTTAATTTTTTGTTTGTTTTTACAGCTGGGGGGGTTGCAGTCCTGCAGTCCAATAGCATGAGCCGCCCCTGAAGGAGTGTCTGGACTATAAACTCATCATCAGCATCTGAGAATGCACGTTTATGTGGCCTGGATTTTTAGGTGCCATATCCCTGTATTCTCTAGCCACCAGGTATATTGTTTGCGCCTTTGCTGAGTTTCTCTCTAGCCACCAGGTATATTTAACTGTGGCATTACACACACACACACACACACACACACACACACACACACACACACACACACACACACACACACACACACACACACACACACACACACACACACACACACACACACACACACACACACACACACACACACACACACACACACACCTCTAAATGGGGAGTCTGTCCCAGTTGAAATTCCTGCAGCAGCTTGCTTCAAAATCCTGTCCCAGGCTTGCCTGCAGACATTGCAGTCTGCTTTCAAGTCTGTCTTTCCTACAAGAGCAGGCTCTTCTGCTTCCAAGTCCCATCAAGCCTGTCTTTCCCATGAGAGCAGGCACCATCTTCCAAGTCCAGCCTGCAGACGTTGCAGTCCCATCCCCTTTCAGTCTATGCAGTTGTAACCGCATGGACTTCTGGGCATTTCTGTAAGTCTGATGCCTTCTTCTAATCCAGACTGGTTAAATGGCAGTCCAGATTCCTGGATGCATGCATGCAGAGTTCTGGGAATGCAGAGCACGCATGCGCAGATTTCCGGGGCTCGCTATTCATTTCGTTTTAATTTTTGTTTTTCCTTTTCTTCTGTTTTATTTTTTTGTTTGTTTTTACAGCTGGGGGGATTGCAGTCCTGCAGACCAATAGCATGAGCCACCCCTGAAGGAGTGTCTGGACTATAAACTCATCATCAGCATCTGAGAATGCACGTTTATGTGGCCTGGATTTTTGGGTGCCATATCCCTGTATGAGTAAACAAAAAAAATTGCATTAGCAAATCAGCAGGGGCTGTGTGCTTACAAGATGATCTACACTGGACAGAAAAATATGCATTCATGCAGGCATCATTAATACCATGTGCATAAATGATCTCTATGAATATACACATCTAAAACATAACTGTAACATCATCTGTCCCCTCTGCCAATAATGAAACTGAATATGGCGAAAGAAATGTGTTAGTACAGAATGTATAACAGCATTGCCAATGAAGCAAGTCCTAATGATATGTGGACAGAACAAAAGTGTGTAATGCAAGTCAATGATCAGTTTTTAATAGCAACTGTTGAATCTTGCTTAAAAAAAGAAATGTGTAAATTGTAGATGGCACTGACTTATGCATTACGTATCTCAAGTCCTTCTGCAAAATTGTAGGCAGCACTCACTTATGTAAAAAAAATCTAAATCTCTCTCCAAAACAACTATTCCCCTCCCCTAATCCCAGCAAACACAAATGTCAAGAACACAGCACTTCCCATGGGACAACAGTTATTTATGTCAGGCATATACAAAAACCTTATCATAGATTTTTTTCTGAAATGTCACCTTATGATTGCTACTTCTGTTTATAAGTCTGACATGTAATTACATCTTCAGAGAAATGTTTCCATGAACACATGTAACATTAGATGTTGATCATTGCAATAGCATCTTCTATACTTTCTATACCAACACAAATTGGCAAAGTGCAGACATCACTCATTTTTTCCTAAAAAAACAACAAAATCATAACTGTGTAAGTATTATTTGTGAAGAACATAACATACCTTGACAAAATTTGTAATAAAGTTTGCCAAAAAAATAATGCAATTGCAGCAGTTTAACTCAGTCAAATAGCAGTATTTGAAGTCAGTGAATGCAAGCAGTCTTCCCCACTGTGATACAAGTTACTTAGCTCTAGGTTGTGCTTATAAAGTGTTGATTAACCCAGCTGGATATACTGAATATGTAAATTAGGTGTCAGCTCATTATCATTCCTGAATCACTTAATCAACTTGAAGTGCAGGGCAGGTAAATATGGTGTGAGGACTTATACAATGCCATAGACATGCCATAGCAGGACAAAATTAGTATCCAGAACTGTGGCTATCAGTTATTGTCTTACAATTGTGACTCATTAGCAGTAGTGCATCACTAATTAAGTATTTAACACTCCTGCTACTTTGATGATCACTTACTGAGTGAAACTTACAGCAAAATGTGTACTTATATTGACTTATGAGATAACCTTTATATCACCTTTATAAATATATGCTTAAGAGGCAAGTGTTCCTCTGAGTGAAAAGTGTCTGTAAGTCATATCATGTACATAAAACTTAAACATGCAAACAGAAAAGTTATAAATAAATGCATATTATAATACAATCTTGTTATAAACACATCAAAAGTGATTAATACAAATGAAAGGGAATAACATTCTTTTGTATTTCATACATTTGTTTGTACTGTGACATGCTCCGGTAGATTAACTGGTGCAAATATCCCACTCATCCAGCTATTTACTATGAAAAGATAAAAGACAAGTATGAGAAAATGGTTATATTGCTCCCTAAATGTAAAATGTTAGAATGCCAAAGCTTAAATATATGTGCTATTTTTTCTCTACATCATCATATATATGCTGATGTGCCAAATATTATTAATCTTGTCAATGTTTCATGATAATTCCATGATTTCAAGATTTTAATCAAGAGGAGGTGATGTACGTGTGAAAGATGGGATAATTAATGTCCACGTTTCAATGGTATAAGACAACAGAGTTGAGAAATCATCACTCACAGATAGTTTTACTTTTGTTTGGCCTTCATTCTTTGCACAATGTTTGGCATAGCACATTGGTGACTGTCAGCAGTCACTAGCATTGAGAAACATTTCACTTCCCAAGGCTCAAATATTTAATTTGGCTGTGATCACTAGTGTAAATAAGACTGGCATTGTTGTACTTCAGTCAGCACTCTGGACAGTACTGAGTGCCAAAAAGGCACCTGTTATATAATATTCTCTGTAGCTCAATGTGTTAATGCAGAAAGATCTGAAGAACAGCATCAATAATGCATGGTTTGACTCTGACTTTTGATATTTTAAAATTTGTATTCACAGTTAAAGAAATGTTTGTGTCCTGGAACCTGAATTATTAATAATAGCAATAGTACTTTTTATATTTCTTGTGTAACACAAATTACATGGAATAACATTTGAGGAACTGAAATCAGCAGCATAATGAATTTTAATATACAGATACTTAATCAAAACCATTGTAAATATGTCAGAACAAGTAATCAAGAAAATAATACATTTCCTTAAAACAAGTACAAATCTTACTTCTATGTTCTGTGTACAAAATGACCTCATGTAAGTCCCATTGTGACCCCTTCCTCAATATCTGTCATTACATGAAGGCATAATGAAGTGTAACAGAAATGCAAGTTATCATGTGGTACACATTATTAAAAGACTGAATGACTCAGAGGAATGCCATATGTGCTGGGTTCAATGACAGAGTTCTTGATGGCCACCACTAAATCAGCACACTGCATAATGTATATACATTTATTTTGATTTTTTAATCTTCTGCCTTTGCGGAACACTTGGCAATTCACACTGTTGACTGTTAGTCGTGACTAGCAGTGAACGACAGTTAACGTCTGAAGCAAAAGCTCAGACATTTAGTTTGGAATGCCATAAGTAACAAATAAGACTGATACCAGTACACTTCAATCAGCACTCTGGACAGTTCTGAGTAAAGAAAATACAACTGTTATGTAACTTTCTCTGTGACTCTACCTGTTAATGCAATAAGTTGTGAGTAAGCAAAGTTAATGCAGCATTCAAATACATATTACAAATAGTTTTACTAAGGAGGTCAGAATAAGTATTGTCGCTGACTTTTTAATAGTGATTGAACATGAAGTACAACTGTCAAGTTGTAAAATGAGAGTTGCAGCACAGCTCTGTGTAGTGACTACTAAAAATGTTAATTAGATTCTCTGTGATATATGTTAGGAATAACAAAAGATCATAGTTATAAAGTGCATTCATTTGTGTATGTATAACTTTTGCAATATTTGTTGGAATAAAGTATGACTCAGATCAAGTATCAGTATTGGATGTTTCAGACAGCATGTCATGTAAAATATGCATGGAACCTTCCTCAACATGTTTTACTGAGCTTGTTCCAATCAATTCAATGGAAATTGTTTTACAGTGATAAATAATGACTTCTAAATATAACTCCAATAACATAACAAGAGAAAATCAAATACAGGCTTGTCATAATTAGATCTCTACTCATGTTGAAATAGCTGCATCTCAACTTACATACTGAAAATTATAGTTTGCCTGTGGCATTAACAGTTAAATCAGAAATTAGCAGTCTGCCTTCTTTTTAAGCATGAGTTCAATTTCCAGTTGCTATCAGTCACAGTTTGTAAAACGTATGTCCCAGCAATTCATTATGTCCCAATTTATATAAATATATATATATATATATATTATCAACTCTGATAATTACCAACATCATAAAACATGTCATATCATATAAGTGTTTTTTCCACAATATGCATGTATAATTACCATACATTATACCATGGTGCATGGCCAGAGGTGACAACATATCCTTTGACATGTAATTCAGATATCATTAGCAAAAAGCATTGAATGATTTCATAGTAGAGCAACTGTATATTAATACACTGAACATCAAGCATGGACAAGTTTCACTGCCATATTTCACAACTGTTGTGTAGTTTGAAACAATGATACCCAGTTTTTCCCCCATGCCATTTATATATTTTCTATCAATCAAATGTAGTTGGTAAAGGTTGCCCATCATTGCTCCCAGGCTGTTACACATGCAGTCTGAATCGGGGGCCAATTCTTTGCCATATTTCCAGTTATACTTTAGAAGATATGGCAGATGACGGTGAGGGTGGTGCTCTGCTTAGAGCCCAAAGGTGATGTCAAGAGAAGTCCAGGATGCTTGTGGCACTCCTCATAAGGAACTACAGCCATAGAGGACTATCCTGGGTCTCAGTACAAGATGGAGGGTTGAAATAACTTGGCCAAGGCTGTCACTAGTGCAACTGGCATCTTATGCACTGAACAATGGAATTCCCATTAGTGACATAAAGAGGTGCAAGCAGGATCTACAGAGCTGATGGGAGGCAGACCTTGCAACTTCAAGCACACCTGAGTTGTATAAATATAGTGACCCGTTACCAGCCTATACAATACCATGGACTGGCAAGGCATGCAGTTTTTCATGATGCTCTTTATTTATTTTTGTTCTATACAGTTGCTGAAGAGATCCCCTGAAATAGGGGGCATTTCAGGAACAATTGGCACATGTCAGAGAGGCATGAGGCATGCCTCACACCTCAGAGAGGCATATGAGACATCTATGGCGCAAGTATGAATGCAAGCAAAATATCATAATACATCAGAAATGTAGTTAATTTTACCAAATTTCAGAGCAACACTCCATATGGGTTTTTGGCACAGAAAAGTGAGTACACATACCTTACCTATATAAGAGCAGATCCAGTGGCTATTGAGCATTTCATTAGACAATATTTAAATCATCTTAGCTGTGTGTTGGTTCAGTTACAAGAATCATCAATTAGCTTTTTTATTGAATATTACATATTTATTTTCTTCAGTCATTAAATAACATTAAAGTTTACATCTTTGTAAATGGATGTCATTAACTGGAATGCATATATCATATCTGTCATAGTTAACTAACTGCCTATAGTAGCACTGAGATTGATGTTTGTATGACACATTTATGACTTCTTGTTTCAGTGTGGATGTGCCAAAGTGTACTATATGTCTGGGTCAATTTGGTTATATTTTGAAATATTAAAATTGATGATATTTTATGTTTTATTTTCCACCACCCTATCCCTCTATTTTATTATTTTTTCTTTTATGGGAAAAATTCCTTCTGCAACATAAATGACCATCAGCATGGGGAGCTAAACAGATCACTGGCCATTCGACCTCCATACCTCCACAGGTGGTTGTAGTACAAACACCCAGCAAATCTGGGTCCTAACCTCTCATCATTGCCTCCACAACTGCTGCATTACTTGCTACAACTGCTCTCTGGAGGCTGATGCAGTGGTAACCACCGAGAGTAGTACTACTGGGGGTGGTGATTTTGTCACCTGTCAGGAGCTGACAGGGATGGTGGAGGACATTATGGAGAGACCTTGGTGCCCGAATTGGCAGAATTGAGAAAGTCCTACATGAAATAGCCAAGTCAATGCCTCATCCAACACTGACCCAGGTATCTGTGACAGGAGAAACAGATGACAGTTCTGGAGGCGCGGACTACATTTTTACTGCACTTATGATGATGTGGATGCACCTCTGATGTCCTTCTACTTATCCCAATCATGGTGTCTCACAACCTTTTGTGTCCATCCATATTCCTGTCTGTCTTGCATGTCCTGTATGTCTTCACCTGCTACCTAACCTACTCTACCTACCTAATTATCTTGTTCCTAACCACCTTCCCCAAAATTCCTCTCTCTACATTTAAAAAAATGGGCATCTGTCCCACAAAAAAATATAACCCATACATTGCTCTCCATGTTGCCTGTGTGTCTACTTTACACACCTGATTTGTTCCAGTTGATCACACAACACATTTCAGTTGTTGTCAACCACCCCCAAAGTGGCGACTGCATAAATTCTTGAAATTATTGTTACAAGTATACATTTATCTTGTGAAGAAATGGATAGCTATGGTGCTATCCTACCACCATCCTGCACATTCCTCTATTCTTATCCCTAATTACTACCCTCTACTTGCCCCTATTTTTACCACAGCCTATCAACCCCTTTTCACACATCTAATTTGGGCAGAAAATAGAATCACACATAGCACACATGGCTAGAGACAACCCATAAAACAGCCCTTTTTTTGTTCGCAGCATTTGCATGACTCTTGGCATCACACACCAATAGAAAATGCTGGTAAACAGAGTTTCATATCATGTGCCAAATGCTGGAGATTTTACCTTAATCAGCACTTATATGGTTTGTATTCACACAAATCTACTTTGCCCCACTGTACTATACAAATAAAGACTGATAGCACTATGAGGAAACAGTTAGTGTCAAATATGTTTGACTGCAAGATGTACTATACACCTTATGGGATGTTAAAATTCTCATGACCGTGATGAAGCCTAAAGCCTACTACATTTTCCCTTATTGTTTAATTTCTCCAAGTGTTTTGGGTTTCTTATACCATGACAGGAATAGACTACATTCCTAAGTTAAAGAATCATTACATTCACAAAATTAGTATTGTTTCAATCTTTGATGCTAGCCGGAAGTGCCTTTCATAGAACCGCCAATGTGTCCAGAACTGACTCTTTCTGAAATTCATACAGAGTTACATGTAGCGATAACATATATAAGTGCAATTGTACATTTTTTTATAAAACTCATTGCTCCTAATACTATTGGGACTGTCTGGGTATCCTTCTACCACATTGTCTGTTTCTACCTGTAACTCCTGGTATTTTATGACTTTGTGTCTCTCTGTACGTAAGACACTGTTGTCGCTTGGTGTAGCAATTTCAATGATGAATGCTACTTTTGTCTTCTTTTCATGGACTACTATGTCTGGCTTTCTTGCATCTATTTTTTGAACTGTTGGTAATGAGTTGGTAATTTTCTATAATGCTTTCTGGATCATGTTTCCAATATTTTTAACTACTTCAATGTTATAATGTTTGCACAATCCCAGTGCAACAGACTTGCAACATTATTATGCCTTTCAGTATACAGTCCTTCTATCATTGGTATATAAATATCAGCAACAAGATGTGCAACTGTTTACAGTTCTGTTTTAAAAAACCTACATTTGTCTGTTTCTCCCGATTAGACAGGAGGCCCCGTGGACTATGATGTTTGCAGATGACATTGTGAAATGTAGTGAGAGTAGGGACCAGGTTGAGGACACCCTGGAGAGGTGAAGATATGCTTTAGAGAGGAGAGGAATGAAGGTCAGCAGGGCTAAAACAGAATATATGTGTGCAAATGAGAGGGAGGGTAGAGGAATGGTGAGGATGCAGGGAGCAGAATTGGTAAAGGTGGATGAGTTTAAGTACTTGGGATCAACAGTTCAGAGTAATGGTGAGTGTGGAAGAGAGGTGAAGAAGAGAGTACAGGCAGGGTGGAATGGGTGGAGAAGAGTGTCAGGAGTGATTTGTGACAGACGGGTACCAGTAAGAGTGAAAGGGAAGGTCTACAAGAGGGTAGTGAGACCAGCTATGTTATATGGATTGGAGACGGTAGCACTGACAAAAAGGCAAGAGTCAGAGCTGGATGTGGCAGAGTTAAAGATGTTAAGATTTGCACTGGGTGTGACTAGGATGGACAGGATTAGGAATCAGTATATTAGAGGGTAAGCTCAGGTTGGACAGTTTGGAGACAAAGCAAGAGAGGCGAGATTGCGTTGGTTTGCATGTGCTGAGGAGGGATGCTGGGTATATTGGGAAAAGGATGCTAAGGATGGAGCTGCCAGGTAAGAGGAAAACAGGAAGGCCTAAGATAAGGTTTATGGATGTGGTGAGAGAGGACATGCAGGCAGTTGGTGTGAAAGAGCATGATGCAGAGGACAGGAAGAAATGGAAACAGATGATCCGCTGTGCACTTTTTGGATTTTATTGACTTTCTGTAGTCTGTTTCTTTCATTGATTTTAATATGTCTGCCCATCTCTATTAAATCAAACAACTCTTCTCTTAGATCATTTTCTTCTAAACTGAGGACACACTGTTTGTTTTCCATTTCCTGCAAGCATTCTACAGAAAGTTCCAGAGCATCTTCCTGTGCCACATTCTCTTCAGTTTCATCCTGCATCATCTGTTCCTCTTTCACATAGGAACTCACTGGCCTATCACTCCACAACATTGTCTGCATCAGAGTTGCCACAGTTTCCTGATCCTTCCCTTGCTGTGCAACTTCAACTGAACTTTTCTACCAGTTTCCTTAATGTAATATGTTGCCACTATCCCTTCAAATATGTGATTTTTACAAGGTGAAGCATTATTTCCTGTGTTCTGTGCTAAGATAATGCTCAGGTCTGTAGATTGCTTTTTGCATAGTGTCAAGGGTTTGAATCCGCAAGTATGTCAAACATTATTTAATATTTTTTTCATATTATTTATTATGTATGGAACTTTAGGCTACATATGTTATTACCCCAACATCATCCTGCTTCATCATTATTCCACCATCCTTCTGCTGTTTGCTCCCTATTTCTGAGCACTTTATTGCACACAGCATGACAGAATTATTATGATGACAACACTCAGATTAGCACACCATAAAGATGACCAGAAGTAGGCATAAACAAAAATCCCTCTCTCTCTCCCTCATCTTCCCCCTTCTGTGTCATCAGTCTTTGTCCTTGGTATTGGCCCATGCGACTGTAACTGATGGTAAAGGACAGTTCACATCTTATGGCAAAAAACTGGTGAGTTTTTGCCTTTGGCCACATTACTCTGCTGGCCCCTGTATTACTGTGCTTAACCATACTGTGCATTGCAAACACAGACTCCTAGTAATTTGAGGTGACAGTCATAATGATATGCTGAACAACCTGCAGAGTTGAATGTGCACCATGTGGGATGTTACAGTTGTCACTACTGTTATGCTATGAACCGTGCTGCACAAATACTCCCTTGCTTTATAGAGTTTCCATATTCCCTTCAAATATGTGTATTTAGCATCAGGCATTTACCTTGCTTTGTGGTGCAATCAGGTTGCGATCACATCCGTAGGCTATCAGTGCAGATTAGTTGGTGTTTGAATCCAGCATCAGGTCTACAATTACAAACATTATAATCTGTCATTACATTTTTCCCTGTTAAATTATGGATACATATGTTAATTCACCAGCAGTAGCCTTCTTGGCATTTATGCATTTCACAATCATCACAAACCTGTTCATACCATATCAGCAAAAAGTATAAGACTTCTGACCAAATGAAGGATTTATTTGGTGACAATATACATCACTAGGCACAATTTAAAAATGTTGTTCCTATACACACAGATAATATTATCATTAAAGCTTTAACATGGACATAGATTTTCTGAAGTATATCAAGTCTGACATGTATATTTATGTTATCATGTAGTGAATTCAGTAGTCAATTATGTCATAGAAACAGATACAATTGCATGAGAAACACTACAACATGATCTAAACTTGTGAACAATCAGCATTTATGAGAACAGTGTTAAGTATGCACCTGCATTATACACACAATGAACACTTTACCACAATGGTATTGGCACATGTCTAAATGATGACACAGAAAACATTAATAGGACACATATATGTTCTGACGTGGCTCAGAATCATATGTCGGTACTCATTATTTCTGTGAAGCTTGCCATGGAGTGCCATAGACCACTGTTAATATATGTTTTAAGTTGTAAACATCAAAAAATAATTATGTATGTGTTAATACTTTGCCATCAATCACACAAATGAACTTGTCAGCAGTGCACTTAATTAAGTGATTTCGACAAAAAAGATTGATGTCAGTGGCTTATATTACTGGTGTATGTTTTAAAGGGTTTTTATACTCAGTATATGATGATCTCACTGTGATTCAGTCTAAATACTACATACTGTAAATTATATTTGCACTCCAACACATTAGACTTGTAAATTTATTTATTTGCAGTTGGTTTACCAGGATGGTCCATTGGACCAAGAAGAACCCATTTTCAATGGAGTCCTGGGGAGAAAAGCTCCATGAAACTATATTCATAATCAAAGTATTAGGTTACGTAGAAATAAGAAGTACAAACAAGAATATAGCATTCAAAGATACAATTCATGACACTGAACAAGTAGAAGCTGTAAAACATAAGTAATTATTTACAAATGTATTTGTTTATGCTACACAAATAACAGTAGGACACTGAAATACATAGGATGTCTGAGGGTGATAGTAGGGATGAGAGGTAAGGGAGGAACAAGGAGAGAGAAAAAAGGGTGATAGTAGGGCTGAGAGGTAAGGGAGGAACAAGGATAAAGGAAAAAGGGTGATAGTAGGTCTGAGAGGTAAGGGAGGAACAAGGAGAGAGGAAAAAGGGTGATAGTAGGGCTGAGAGGTAAGGGAGGAACAAGGAGAGAGGAAAAAGGGTGATAGTAGGTCTGAGAGGTAAGGGAGGAACAAGGAGACAGGAAAAAGGGTGATAGTAGGGCTGAGAGGTAAGGGAGGAACAAGGAGAGAGGAAAAAGGGTGATAGTAGGGCTGAGAGGTAAGGGAGGAACAAGGAGAGAGGAAAAAGGGTGATAGTAGGTCTGAGAGGTAAGGGAGGAACAAGGAGAGAGGAAAAAGGGTGATAGTAGGGCTGAGAGGTAAGGGAGGAACAAGGAGAGAGGAAAAAGTAAGGAGAAAAGAATTAAGAAAGGAGGCGAGGAGGAAGAAGGTGAGTAAGAGGTAGAAGGGGAGAGAGGGAGGGAGGAGGAAATTATGTGGGGTGGGAGCAGGTACATTCCCAAAGAGATGTTAGATGTGATTGAAGTGAGATTTTGAAGGCAGAGTGGCTAGTGATGGCATGGATGAATGGTGGTAGCGAGTTCCACTGGCATGCTAGGGCAAAGGATAAGAGATTTTTGCCTGGATGATGGGTAGGTTTATGCAATTCTATCAGATTCTGATTGTTGGATCCTAAGAGTCTTTCAGGATGGTGCATTTTAAAGGAGGAGGAAAGGGAGGGACAGATGGAGGGGTTGAAGATGAGTTTGTGAACATGGATGAGTTGAATGTAGGTGAGATAACTGGGCAGCTCTAACCAATTTAGTTTGTGAAGGGTGATACAGTGATGGGTAGAAGATTTGTGGCTTGAGGCAAACCTGGCAATTTTATTATAGCAGGAAGAGAGTTTTGTCAGAACTATAGGATCAAGAATTTGTAACCAGTGAGGTGACCCAGCAGTAGTCCCTGAGGAGTGTTGATGGCCCCATATCTGAGTCTAGTCAGTGTCAAAAGTGGTGGCCTGTATAGTTGGGGTTGACAATAATGCTTTCTTAGGAACAGTTTGTGCCATTAGGGTATGCCTAGCCTGTGACCATCCACATCATATCTTGGCTTTTCCATGGCGGTGAACAGCAGAACCTGTGGAGGGAGACTGGAGGATGTTCACCATATGTTGCATGGATACACCAATGGGACATTCGATATTTCTGATCTTCTCTCATTGTGTGTCGCTCATGTGGGATTCGCGCAATGCAGTTTTCATTCGGATAATATAGACCCGTGTTTTACTTATTTATATTTTTAATTACTACATTTTTTTATCTATTTTTCATGTAAAATAGTTCCTCCATCTAATGTTTCAAACTTGCTGTAGTATATGTAAATGTTGTTGAAGGAAGCATTTTTACCTCCAAAATATATATTTTTTTTAAATATCCAGTTATTTACTTTATTTTTTTAGTTCCTTACTCCTGCAATGTTTGGTTTTTTGCCAATCATTAGGAACTGAAGTCACTAAATAACTACATATGTTTGAGTTTCAGACATTATTTCCTTTAGAAAATGCTTGCTAACACAAATCCTGTAATTTGTGGCCAAAGCAGTAATATCCATGCCCTGTTCTGGTATTCAGTTTTACTGAGCAGGCATTGTATGTTATCCCGCAGGCCACAGAGATTTGCACATATGACACAGGCCACACAACACACTCCCCATATCAATAATTGTGTTAGTAGCAGCTGTCTGCGCTTGTGCCTGGATAACTGACCTTCACATGCTGTGATAACTGCCAATTGTTGCACCCAGGTCTGAGACAAGTTGGAGTCATGGTGATACCGCACTCCATTGTAAGCCTTTTCTGTGGGTTGTACACACATTTTAGAGGAATGCAGCTCATAAATGCTTTCTGGGATGAGAAATCCTATAGAGACTGGGTGGGATCATAGTTAAACAATGTCTGCCAAAAACTGGTGAGGCTAGGGTGTTGGCCTGTTTGTTGTCAGACTCCTCATAACTGAGGGGTGTATGTGAGGTCTCCACTATCAGTGTCGCAGACAGTCCTACTTTTGTCACTAGTCTCTGCCATGTGCATGTTCCCATTATTGCTAGCCACAAGCGATCAGCTGACATCAGGCATGTGCATTGTGATGGATCCTCTACTAGTAGATCCTGTGAAAGCATGAAAATAAATCTATGGCATCATTTTAATAAATGGAATCCTCCAGGAGGCATATTGTTATATGACAGAATTTGTGAATACAATTTGGCTGTCTACATATCTTTTCAGGCAGGGCATTGCACTTTCAGACCTGAGGCACGTAGGCGATAGATATGCCAAAGCCACTTGCTGAATACACTCCACCTCACAGGCGTTGTACTGTACAATATGCAAGCAATAATGCCCAGCAAGATATGTGTTATTGTGGAAGTAACATTCACCCAGGGGGTGTTCTGAGGCCCGTCACTGCAAGGGGAGGGCCTCTACACCCCTGCAAGGGCATTATTTTTACAATAACACATACCCTGGAGGGAATAATTGCAGTTAGAGAATGGGTTGCCTGTAAAATTGTTGTGTTTTCCGGGTCTATATTATACTAACAAAAACTGCATTGTGCAAATCCATTATGAGCGACACACAATGAGCAAATGAGGGGAACATCAAATGAATGAACAGAGATTGCTGTAGGGAATTCTTCCCTTTACTTCAATGGAGTGCGATCTCGGAGTTGGTATATTTAAGTAGCGGGGATGTGGGGGGTCCAGGGGGGGCTTGTTCCTCTGCATAAAACAGTTAGTGACAGTTTACATCCATTAGTTTTGTTATTTCTGACATTCGATACTTGGTGTCATTTAAGCAACTTTGTAATTTTATAGCGGAAATAATTAAAATGTGCTCCTATTTTTGAGCCTTTGTTCCCCTTTTATTTTAGGCTTTATCCAGATGTTGTGATATAAGATATTTTATCAGTTACCCTTTGCTGAAACTTGTGTAGAATCCTATTATGGTCACTGATTCATACAACTGACGTTCTGTAGCACTTTCTGTCACACCAGCTCCAGATAGAGGTTATCTGTGTTACCTTTGGCCAGTGTGCATGTGCCATGTGTTCAGACAGCATGCAGTAACACATCAGTTTCCTGAATCTTTTCCAGTGAGGCCATGACAAGTCATGCATCAAGGATACATATGTTATTCAGAGTGTGTGTGTGTGTGTGTGTGTGCGTGTGTGCGTGTGTGTGTGTGTGTGTGTGTGTGTGTGTGTGTGTGTGTGTGTGTGTGCATGCAAGTCTGTGTATGCAAGTAACAGAGAGTGAGATAAGTTGATATACATTATTGTAACTATTATTTCCTATTCTTTTGCACTTTCTTACTTCTGTTAGGCCTGAAAACACTTTTCTCTCCAAAACGCAGAATCCATTACAATGTAAATATACAAATAAACAAAAGGCAGAGTAAATGTGTACTCATGAAGCACTGCAATTACAGGTAAAAACAGGTTAATCTACAAGTATATAGAGTCAGTAATGATCAGGGAAATGGAACTTTTTTCTTTTTTGCATTTGAGTTCCAAAGTATGGTCTCATTCACCCAATAAAAATACTGATTTGCTTTCCTGCATTTAACTTCTCACCTTGTCATGACTACATACACGTCTTGCTGGAAATGAAATGTTATTTTGTAGAGTCTAAAATGTGCTAAATATGGCACTTCTTTGAAAAATTCACTTAGAAAATGTATTTGCACCTTTCATAATGTTTCCTGTTTAGAAACCATCTTGGGAATTCATGAAGGACAGCATAATACATTTCACTGACAGAACAACATTAACTGCAGATAGCCAGTGGGAACAAAAATATTCATATCTCTCCCTCTGTATCCATCTATATATAATTTCTTTTAATTCTTAGCATTAGAAAGACACTTCATTCAGAGAAAAGTTGCCCTTTAATTCTGAAGTGACATTTATTAGAATAAGGACAGGCAGGTAAACCCTAGTCAGTATTATATCATATAGCATTACACATACATTATGGAGTTGTTTGTTGTTTACTTTTACAGTAATAGTGTTGCATTCAATGATTATAAATCTAGATTTTTGTTAGAAGTGAACTACTTATGCAAAACATTCCACCACTTTTAATTCAATGCTAACACCAAATTTCTTACTAAAGCTATAGCTCCATTATGTTGGTCTTCCAGTCTTTCTATTGCAATCTCTTTAAACATATTTATAAATTAGGGTACCATACCCCAATACCTACTCTACCCCTTAGGTTATATAACTGCTGAAAGGATCACTTCACATTTTTTATGAAGTATTTACATCCATCTTTTATAATGCTACTATGCTGCACCATTATGGTATGCAATTTGGTTAGAAAACGACTTTCATTATTAAAAACTTAACTCCATATTTTATGTGCCCATATTAATCATAAGTGTTTCTTTAAAATTATATCACACCCTTCTATTTTCCAGTGTTGCACCTGTGTAATTTTTTAATTGTCATTGTAAAATGTGTATAATTCTTACCTCATGTACACTTGTGTCCCTGTAACGTCTGAAATTACTTCCCAAGGTAAGAAAACACAAGCTCTGCAAGTAAGCATAGCTGTTCACACAGGTTTAACCAGTAATTCATACAAATGACACCCCCACTCTTAGTGGTAAAGTCTCTGTCTGCATATTTTGCTATACCCATGGCCACCAAAGCACCCCCTCCTTACTTTCTTTTAGTTCCTCAGGTATAATTACTTCTGAGACCCTTTTCAAAAAAGACAGTTATTAGTACAACACCACTCTCTCACTTTCTTTATTCTAGATCTGTCATTTCTTGATTTCTTAGTATCAAATAGTTGTACCATATAAGATACCTCATGATTTCAGTGGTAGTGGTCATTTTCTCATGCATGCTTTCCTCAGGGCCTATTTCATTGAGATTTATTTATGGATACTCCACTGTGTCATCTATAAAGACAAAAAAGGTGCCATCACAGCATTAGAATATCAGGTATCTTATGTACCAATTTAGTCGTTTGTACACAATCCATATTCAGACATTCAGCATGTCATATCCCTTAATCAGTCATTTCTTTGATATAATGCCACTGTAAGTCTAAAGGAATGCATAGCTAACAGAAAAATAATCACATCACATGCCACTCAGACAAGAAATGAACCTACCAGAAGATTGATACGTCTTCAGACTTTTTAGTTGGTGAAGTGATACATCATCATTCGCCTACATTATTAGAATGCATGACATATGAAGATTTGCTTTCTAATGGGCTCTTTATTCCTGATATATTCATAGATTAGTACTATGCTAACTGCTCTTGTGAGCCATTTTAAGCCTAGCCAATTACCCCTTGTGAGACTCAAACCCTGCCCCTTGTGCTTGCAAGCCAAACACCTTAACCATTAGGCCACCCTCCCAATCCCATATCTATAACTTTTTTTCTGATCTGAGTTGCAAAGTCCTTCTCATGGAAGAGCTAAGTTTTAACTTGTTAGTTGCCTGACCATTTTCAGATATGGTTTGACAGTATATAAAATAAAGGTATTAAATAAAACTTGGGAAGTTCTGCTACAATGATTTTGACTTTAGCTTTATCTTGTTTAGCAATGATTTTGCAGATAAGCAGTGTAGATGTAATAACTGTGTGGTGCAATGCATGTTTGCTGTAGAACATGCATGCTGACATCATTACAAGAGTATGGTTTACACAGACATTAATATATAAAAAACAGAATGATGATAGTGTTAGTGTTTACAAGCCAATCAGTCCAATTGACAAGATTTTAAATCATTCTCTGCAGTCAGAGTTAAAGATGTAAAATTGCATGCATAACTCTAGCAGCAAAAATAGCAATTAGTTATATAACTTGACACACTTAAAGAAAAGTAAGCATACTGTAAAGAAGAAACTGTGCCATGGTCAAACAGGAATCCGTGAGGGGAACACCTTTGTGCCAACAAATAAATGATAATTCCAACACTGCCAGAGATTACTGTCAAGAAGCCAAGCCTAGAAGTAACCAACAGCCTACAGACACCTATTCTGTTACTGAGCAAATCATTTACAACAATCCTGCATTCTACCTGAAAAGAAACTAATGCCTAATGAGTTCAGCTGGATAATAAATAAGTACATGGGACTTTTAAAATGAAAAGCAGTTGCAGCACAAACAGAGAGATAAAATAAGTATTTATCCAGTTGCATAAAAATGTGGGCTCTATCTGCACCTTGGAAACGTGGAGTAAAGAATTCTGTACTAGTCATCTCTTGGGCAAAACTGGACAGAGCATAGACTATGATCCAAATGACTGGAGTGCATTTAATAGTCTCAGTTCTGGAGAAGCCATATGGGGAGGAAGAGGCTTATAAAAGGGACTATGTCTGCTCACCACACCTGGGGGGATGGGAAGAGCATATAGCAGGTGACTTGTATTCCATATAACTTCCAAAGTGGAGACAGAGAACTGACAAGGATGTCGATTGTTTTTTTTTTTTTTTTTGGGGGGGGGGGGGCATGTGTGGACATATGTCAGTTGTAGAAATAAGGGACAGCCTTGTGTTATGCTCTTTTTATGTCTTACGTCATGGAGCACTGCTGGGCATACAAAGGGGAAGTAGGGCTTAGTAATCTAAAAATCCCTTGATGTTTACCTGGTTGACAGTTCTTACATGTCACATTCTTATCTGGTAAAGAATGAAGATGTATAGTTGAGCTGAAAGATAGCTGGCAGATGCAACAAGGCCCCAGAAAAAAAAAAATCTATTAGACGATGGCCTTCTTACAGTTGCTAAGTGGCTGCCAGATATGCTTTATTTTTTCTGTCAGTTTTGTTTTACAGCCCTTATCTCACACCTGCCTCTTCTGGTTTTATCATTGCAGTGTTTCTATGGAGTTTATTATACTTCCTGAATTATTTACTTAAATATCAGCACTATAAACACACAAAAAATAAAGAAAGCTTCAATGGATTCTTTCTTCCAAGTGACTTGAATACGCCTCTTGATATGTTTGATTGACAGTATCAGTGTTCCAGGTCTTTCCTTCTGCTTACCCATTTCAGTACTGGTGATGTCACTTGTGTAACTTGCATTCTTACACTGTTCATAGATTCATAGATTCATAGGAGTTACAGGGCAGTTTAGTCTCACAGCCGTTAATGCCTTCCCAATACCCACCTTCGCAAGGAGGATTCGGCTAGTAGTCCCAAGGTTAGACCTTGTAACGGGATTTAGCATGAAGTCAAGATGAGCAAGTTTACTCTTTTTCTGCTTTAGGATATCCATGTAAACAACTGTTTATGTAGTGCATGCCATTTTCAGATATGGACTGCTAAGGGACAAAATAATGGCATTAAAACAAAGCATGGGGATTTCACATGCTGGGTAGAATTACAAGTAAAATAGCCATGAAAATAGAAATGATGGCTGAGAAATTAAATAAAGTAGCCTGTCTGTAAGTTCACAACTTGTCTCTGACTAAAGAAAGTTGATATTATTATTATTATTATTATTATTATTATTACAAAGTACATTTTCACAAAGAACCCCTCTGCATTCTGTAACATGTCCTCTTCTTTCCTTATCTTCTTGATTTAAGGCATTAGATGCCAGCTGAGACATTAATCCCTTTTCAAAGGGTGCTTGCTGCTCCTGCATCTCACTTCCCATAGGCAAGCTATAATTACATGGCCAGGAAGTGGACTAACCCAGGTATTCATGTGCAGGTGTGTTCATGCATCTTGTGTTGTATGTCATGTATACTGCTGTGGACCACCCCGATTCATGAACATTTGTGTTATAGTCTATGGCACTATATAAAAGCCATTCTGTTTTATGAATGGTACACAGGCCAAGCCCACCACTATGTACTAGATAGCCATGTGCTTGAGATGTAGAGAGATGCTGTACATGACAGCACTACACAGAACAACATGCTGTGCCATCAACTTTAACAATCATATACAGCATTATACAACAACCCCCCCATTAAATATTCAAAAACGTGCATGCTGATTGGTCAGCGTGCACGTTGTAAATCAGAGTTATAGTAATGGAAAAGTGTCCAGTCGCCCGGACTTTTTCCATTACTATAAATCTTTTTTTTTACAGCAACGGAGAACGCACGATCTCCGTTTCTTCACACTGTCTCGCTATGTTAAACGAGTTTAACATAGCGAGACAGCTTTAAAAAGGCAATGGATATTCTTCGTTGCTTTTTTTAAAGCTGTCTCGCTATGTTAAACTCATTTAACATAGAGAAACAGTTTTTAAAAAGCAACGGAGATCTTGCTTTCTCTATTGCTTTTTTCAAAACTGTCTCACTATGTTAAATGGGTTTAACATAGCCAGACAGCTTTAAAAAAGCAACGGATATTCTCTGTTGCTTTTTTAAAATCTGTCTCGCTATATTAAACTCATTTAACATAGCGAAACAGTTTTTAAAAAGCAACAAAGATCTTGCTTTCTCCGTTGCTTTTTTCAAAACTGTCTCGCTATGTTAAATGGGTTTAACATAGCAAAACAGTTTTTAAAAAGCAACGGAGATCTTGCTTTCTCCATTGCTTTTGCCCACAGCTCTGATGTACTGCGTAGGCATGCGCATGCACAGTACATCAGAACTGCCGCAGAATACCAGACAGCTGTGGAAGGGCAGCAAGGAGGCATTATACAATGCCATTATTTAAGAAAAGTAATTATTTTTTTTCTTAAATAATGTCATTGTATAATAGCAATAACCCACTTCTGGGTGTGGGTAATGCTGGATTTACCCACGGTTGGCTTTGTTTGGTCACTTGGGCTTTGCCCTCGTGACCAAACCACACCAACCGTGGGTAAATCCAGCATTACCCACATCCAGGCGTGGGTTATTGCTATATTATTCTATACTTAAGTTTCTGCATGATTTGGCAATTTTGTACAATTTTAATTTTATGTGTCATTCTAGACCTTGTAAAATCTGTTGCTATTATTATTTTTTGTGTTGTTTATCCTTCTGTCATATGTCAAAATGTACCTATATTGGTTACTGATGTTCAGAGTAATGCAGTAAAAATTAACTCAGCTAAATAAATTAAAAGCAAACCATAGTGACTATAAACATTTGTGAAATGCATGATAAACAAACAAGTTTGCTACTTCAAGAATTTTACCTTGAAACAAAGATCGTTTATGGAATTGCTGGAAACATTTAGCCCTTGTTGTTTAATTTTGATTACCATAATGTCAGTTCTTATCTGAGGGATTCCACAGACATATATTTCAGCACTACATGTAGTTCAAAACCTCCCTCCTACCATAGTATATGATTACAAAAGTAGTCATTGAAGACATGCATAGTTTATAATAACAGCATACATACTGCCAAAAACATTGCCATATGTTTTCCATGCAGGGGATGAGCTAATTTTTCAAATATCCTTGCCATTCTGTTTCAGCTTATATTATATGGCAAAATAAACGGTGGCTCATTAACAATTACAAGTAGTAGGTAGCAAGCACAATTTTACTTACATTTAATTCACTTTTATTCTTATGTCTTCAGGCTACTGTCATATGCACATACAGTGTATTTATTTATTTATTTGACATGTGTTAACTGAGTTGGTCCAACTGAGCTTGTAGCCCATTTTCAGAAAAGCTCCAGGAAATTACATGCAAATAGAATATAAAAAAACATTTTAAGTTATACAATAAAGTAAACAATAGGCACAAATGCATAGCTAAATACAAATACAAAAAACAAATAGCCTGAGATCAATTTAACTCAATTCGAGCATCCTGACAGTCTTAAATACATATCTATAACAGAATCCCTCCAGTAGGCTTAAGGACAACTATGGAATATCTCCTTCCATTATTACAAAAATACGCTGGCTATCACTTTTATATTCAGATGGAATCCATAAATCTTCTTATAAAAATGTAATAAAGGTGAAGGGCAATTGTGATCACATTGCCCCAACTAATTTTAGTTAGCAATGGGTACAGAACTTGCTTGGGGAACACAGGTAATGCACACACCCAAGGAAAATGGGAGATAGAAAAGAAGATGTGAGGTATGGGTGAAGAATGGGGACATACAAGAGGAATGCTGGAATAGGAAAATCAGAGGGAAAGTCACAGGGACATTGCCAATTTTTTTGGGAGGGAATAGGCCCCATTTTTTAATTTTTTTAAAAAAAGAACGAAGTGTAAATGCAGGGAAAGAGGAAGAGAAGGCCATCACAGCAGGTATAACCATTGAACAAATGTCACAACACATGACAGTCAAAGATTGCAAAAAAACTGTAAGGACAGGTTACACAGATAGCACACACTGTACAACATTGGCAATAGAAACTTGTCAAAAAGGGTGGGAATATATACCAGCCATGGAGTAATGCAGAAAAACATATCTACCCATGCACTTTCATGTTATGACATGTTGCAAACTGTATGGTAGTCATACCTGGATTTGTATGACCAATGGTAGATGTATGTTGTAAGTTAATAAATAAGTATCACAGTACATATTGGATAAATAAATACATATCTAAGTAGTCTGTCAGCAGTGCAAGAGTAGGCCAAGGAACATCACAGATGTGCAAATGCTTATTTACAGCAGAGGATAGAACTGAACCTCCGACCATGCACGTGAAAGATAAATAAACAAGCACAGTGCTGAACAGCAGTACTGCCACAAAGTAACAAAATGGCTGCTAAATGCACAAGTAGGTGTGCACACAGTATGCAATGGGATGTATATATGTGACATATGTATGGCATGTCAAAGGCAACACACAGTTATAGGTGCATATGTATGACTGTCAGTGACCTAAATGGAATGTGCAAGAAAGAAATGTCAATACATATAGACACACCAACAACATATAAGAATATTTGCAAAAATGCAACACTACAGCTTAAAAAAATATCAGGTTGTGCATGTGAAATTCAACAATGTACACTGTTTAACACAAGTGTAATGATAACAAATAATGCACTGCAATCAGTATTCACCGATTTGTGTGCAAATGTCCAGAATCCGTAAAGTGGCCATACATTTGCTAGATGTTCACCATGTCAACAACGTAATACATGTCAATGGTCAATAAGTGCAACAAAGGCAAACCTATCTGCAAAATATAACATGCAGATATGAAAGTGGAAGTGAAATGGACAAACTGAGCCCACGTTAAGGAAGACAGTGATAAAACAGAACAACAAGGTAAGGTTACAGATTGCAAATGCATAAGTACAGCACACAGGATGTAAATTGAAGCCTACCCAAAATATATTTAAGCAAATGGCAAATGCATGTCACATGAGTAGACTGTATTGCTGAAGTCCACAAAAATGGGCTTGTATAAATCACACCTACACAGTAATGTGTAATCATGTAACATCAACAGACATAGGTAAGCAAGCTAAGAATTTCAGTCATATAAAAATATCCTGTCCTGCCAATGTTGAATAAATAACCGCTGCTGTATGTCATGCACCCTATTCATTACTGAGCAGAGGACATTCCTGTGAGCAACATTACAGCACATCAATGATGTCAATGAATGCTTACATGCCAAATGTACAATGGTGTTTCAGTATGGATCGCACTATATACAGAGACATGTACAGTCTTCAGTTAATGTGTACAAATATTGCTGGAAGGTGTGAACTTATGTGAATAAGGAATGGATATGGAGATGTAACATAGAGCAAACATGGTGTCCTTACCACGGTGTATACATTAAAGTGAAATTGTGTTCCAGGCAGGTCAGAAAAGGAGGACTGCCTATAGGTATGACATACCTGTATATGACCACACATGGCATCAGTACTGTCAGCACATGTCACACAACACATCATACCAGTGGGACAGCATGGAACTGTCATCCAAAACATATGAGAAATGACATGTCCTTCTGTCGCACATACATGATATAGCAATACACAAATCCTAATCATGCCACAGTGGAACTGCTGGACTATGGACATGATCTGTTGTCTGTCAGTTTCCATAAGTAAAACACAGAGTGCAGGGTAATTGTTGCAGCACTAGTTGCAGGTTTGCTGTCACAATGCATGGGCAGCTGAATGTGGAAGGAAAGTGTAATGTGTTAATTTATGTTATGCACACATTGAAACAGAAGTAAATGTTACAGAATATCTGCATGGTATGTTTGTACATGTGACACATAAGCATGGCAGCTACATGGTATGCATGCACAACAGTCATATACAGTCCAATCAGTTAGGTAAGCAAGCTACGAATCTGAGAAGTCCAGCAGTGGCCTGGCATATGCTCATCTGCTACATCTGATTGGTGATCATCCACAGGTCCCATGCAAAAATGACAAAAATTACATATGCATACCTGATACTGCCTGTTTACATAGCATATACGCACTGATGCAATGAACAGGCAGAAAACAGTACTCATGAAATGTTAAAATACAACATGACCATAATCCACCATATCACCATATGCAATGTTTGTCAGTAGTCAAAGCCATAACAATGAAAAGTAAATGTCTATCACTCCACACACTCCCATAAAGATCATAGCTAACCTTATGAAACTGATGTCCACATCTGTAATCTAATATACATTAATTAACATCCCATTCACAGGTGAGTTGTGCAAATGCAAATGTGTGACTGAAGGTGTAGTAGCATACATTGAAGTTTTTATTTAACACTTCAGTTTGAAATTATGCAAACATTGTCAAGTAGCATAATTATATTCAACACAACTGCTGCTAGTGGATAACTTCTAATGCTCATAATACCATCTCTGTGTCACTTTAGTCATGGACATGGCTGATAATAGAACATGTAAGGAAGAATATATCCATCACCAGTGTGAGCAGTACAATCAAGGCCATGCAATGGCATTCATAACACAGCTTACCAGTGGGAATCATGATGTCAAGTGAACATTTCTTTATTGGCCAGCATGAAGAGTGGCAAGCATATGTAAAACAAGCGCATGTAACATATACTGACATTTGAATGGAATCATGCTTGACAGTGCCTGAAATCTGACAAAATGAAAGCTTGCAAACATCAAGATAGCATTCTTACTGGGACCTGCACTGTTTAATGTTGTCTATCTCAGTAACATGTCTAGCTGAGTGTATGACAGCATGTCATTATTTCTATTTTTTCCCTTGAAAGTGTACCCTGAGCAGTTATGTCTGAATGTGAATGTAAATTGTAGTCTCTGCATGTAGTCATATGAACAGCCACCACGTAACACTGCTAAAATGAAGACAAAGTGAGATGACAATATTGTAGATACTATGCAAGCCATATGACAAACATCTGAGCCAGGCAGCATGGTAAGTGGCTGGCCTCTTATAAATATAAGAACTTCAACAGTAACAAAAAGTTATAACTCTCAGCTATAAACAATGCCGCAGTCTGTGACACATGAGAATCTTGTATATGTTGTCCGAACAGATGTATGTCTACAACTGCTTGCATGACCTACCTAAACCTATTACCAATCATCATCTTGCACAATGTAAACATGTTGATGATGCTTGCTGATTATAAAATGTTGCCAAGAAATGCCTTTACACAACTATCTACAAACACAGGATACAAGTATGTTGTAAAAAAAACACCCAGGCAGATGCTATGCCAATTGTTGTTCTTCTTCTTTTGGCTTTTCCCGGTTTGGGGTCGCCACAGAAGAACTCCGGTCCACTAATGATTGGCAGTAGATTTTTACGGTGCCGAGGTGCCAGCCCAATGCCCAACCTTCAACAAAGAAGCGACCATTCATGCATGTCTTTCGAATGCCACTTGACCGCAGGGAGGACATGCAGGCTCCACACAGAAGGCACTCCAGTCGAGAATCAAACGGGAGAACCTCTTGCTGTGAGGCGACAGTGCTACCGCTGCACCACCGTGGCTTTACCTAGGCAGATGCTATACCAATGTTGAACTGAAAAACATGCCACACAGTCTGCTAAATGACAGTGCAAACACTGACACAGCAAACACCATTCAGTCTGCGAATGGCAGGCTATGCGTAACATATCCATTACTGGGAAACACATCCACACATTTAAGTGTGCCAAACCATGCATTAAAAGCAATCATAGCATTACAGACGTGTATATAAAACACTGACCTCAAAATATTCTGATTAGGGAATACTACTTTTGTTAACATTAGTCATTCTCAAATGTACCTCTTTAGATTTATATTTATGGAAAATGTGTGCTTTAAGACAAATGCTTGTAACTTACTGGAGAGTTTGATTTAACTTTGTGCATACTGGCGTTGCTATCTGCATTATGGACATGATTTAATTTACCATATGCAGTTGTATTGACAGAGTTACATAGCAAAAGTGAGCAGTACATAACAGATTTAAGGATTATACCTATGTCTTGCAGGTGACTCCATACAGTCTGCGGTGTACATATGGAAACTTACAGATTCTGACATTATCCATATGTACTATGTCCTTTTGCTGTTACAGATATTTATTCATTGATGGTTTCTAACATAAGTCTTATAACTACTGGTTTAGTATAAAAAGGATCTGTACTCTTTGTGGCCTGCTTGCAGATACTGATGTTTACTGATACTTTCTGTAAGTTGTTCAATTGATAATTTATGTAGCAATTTAATAGGAAATGTATGCAGACTCCTGTGGTTTGATGCTGTTGTCTTGGGAGCTACATTCAATGCATATGTAGTGTAAGAGGCTCAAATCTCAGGGACAGCCTCTATAAATATCACAAGTTATGTTGATTTTACAGCTGTTACGTATGAACGCATTGTTATAACCTTTTTATATGCCTCAGTGCTATATGTATTTAATAGACTTTTGAACTGCACAAGAATGCATACTGTTTATGGTGACATAAGTTGTCCATGTAAGCATCTGCATAAGTAGGCCCCCACATGAATACGAACATGTGCATATCACTGTCTTTCAGATGGTAAACAGACTTAGGGGGCACTGATTTCTCTCCTTAGGAAAATGCCATCATAATAGATGCTCTTTGGCAAAACTGACAGAGATTCCTTGGATGTGCAAGGAGTACAGTATGGGGGAATGAAGAGTGGGCCAATATGACCAACATGATTTATGCGGTTGGTCACAATAGATCCCATGAAGCCTCTTGCCAATGCTACTCTGACATGATCCTCCATGCAGCCAACAGATTATAATGGTATGAGATATTCAGGGCTGCCACTGGTGGTGGCTCAACATTGACCACCCCAATGAGATCCCAGTATTACTTGCCTCCCTACATATGGCGAGTGGGAAGTGATGCATACCAGGGGGGAAATAGAAGCAGGAGTTCCAGGCTGAACATGCATGCCTTAATTTGCAGGACAATGAAGACTATAGAGTAATTCATCGCATATTGCTGTTGCATGCATATTTGTGTATTGTCATTTCTGATTTTTAGCAGTGGAATTGAATTGCCCACAGAGATCCACACAGGGTGATGATGATGAATGTAAGTGTAATGACATATAGCCATATAACTGCAGTACAGACAGAACAGTGAAACCAACATGTGTAATATTGTCTGCATTAATGTTCACAGGTCCATCTACAACTGCACAACAACAGGGAACAGCAGGTGAGTGTCTCCATACTGTGTTACTGTGACCACTACCTGTTATTGCCTCAGCTTCATGCCACAGCACTGCTATTTACTGTCATACTGATATTCCCTAATATTGAACATTGCAGGTACATCCAGTGTGGGACCAAGCCATGTAGGCACAAACACAGACAGACCAGGTATGTTACCCCAACATGTTCATAGTTTGCAGTAATGTGTAGCACACCTGTGATACATGATATTAATGTCACTGTTTTTCTACACAGGGACATCTCCAAACAGGTGAAATGTTTGTCACATGAATATCTGCAAACACTGTTACTGTGTTGTACAAAGAGCTGGATCTATCACTAGACTTGCTGGCTGCGAGGGGCCCCACTGGATGGGGGGGGGGCTGCCACATTTACTTTTTAATTTTAAAAATAAAATGACATATCTTCTTTAAGGTCATTCTTTTTTAAGAATGACATTACATCCTTGTGTGCATGCAACAATGCACACACACCTACTCTTTGTTGCTTGCTTCTTGTTTTCTTTTCCGCATCCAAACATTGTTCCTACTACCTGCAGAGTGAAATGAATGTAGGACTGTGTGTGTGTAAAATGTCCTAGATAGGAATGGCAGTTAGTTAATCTGCCCAAGCTCAAATCCTGTACCTTGATTACATGAGACAAGAGCCTGATTCCTCTATACCAACCAACTACCTCTCTGCATTTTCAAGGAATTCTGAATTTCAGTGCATTTTCAAGGAATCATGAGTTTTTTAGTGTATTTTCAAGAAATGGTGAGCTTCAGAGCATTTTCAAGGAACTGTCAGCTTCAGAGGAAGAAAGGTTTGCTGCTGCTCATGCTAAGTCTGTTTTCAATATGTAACTGTTTTATTTAGCAAATGGTTATCACTGTGCTATAGAATTTAAAAGCAGTGTTAGTAGCATACTTGCTTTTGATGCAGAAGGCTGTGAGTTCTACTCCCACACCATGTAGATGGAGTGCTGAGACTGTGTTGTATTTTTAGGGGGGGGGGTGGAGGTGCTGCAGTCCTGAGTGTGTCCTCCATTGGATGAGATTTCGAGCAACTATGAACATGCTGTTGGTTTGCCATCCATTCTCTATTGCAATATTACCAGCTTACCAATTTTTTAATGTAATATAGGCAATTTATTCTTTAAGGGCAACAGGCACTGAATTTGTTGATGAAACATTGAAATATAAAGTTGTTTGCTAGGAGCAACCTCTTTATCTGTTACAGATCTCTTTAATGTAGAGTTATTCAGATGATTTTTACTTCTGCAGAGATTGTGCATATTGACTGATATTGGTATTTTGTAATGACAGAAGTTTGAAAGGTCTTTTATGGTTGAAATTTTTTGAAATGGTCAATTTTGTCATTATTGGATCATATGTTTTGTTTCATTGCTTACTGAACAAAGTTCAAAACTTCAGATTTAAAACATTCTCTAATAACAAGTGTTGTATTATACACAGTGTTGGCTGGTGACTTCAAATCAAAGGTGGCTGCGAGAGAGCTGGATGGGTGGGGCCAATGAAAGGGGTGTGGCTAAAGTGAAAGGGGTGGAGTTATGCTCAAAACCACAAAAACTGGGACTTTAATTAAATACGCTGCCCTGGGTGCCAAGCTATCATTATGATAGTCCAATCAAGACAAAATGAAGTGTAGAAGAAAAAATATGTCAATGCATTGGCTACATGACAGCTTACTTTATATCTAGTAGGAAACAAGGTTCTGAGGCATGAAAAAATAAATTACTTTTTAAATACATTATTGGAATGCCAGTCAAAATCAAGTATAAAAAACAAGCAGCACTCAACTCAAACCACTTCTCCTTGCCCTGCAGTTCTAATTATAATTTATATTCAGCTTTATAAAAGTACCAAGTAACATGCTGAAAGTAGCAATCTCTCTGATACCCTCACTTGTAAAAATGTTTCTTATCCAAAAAAAACCTGCTGCCTGACAACTATCTATTTGTTTCATGGGGAAAACATGATCAAAGTAAAAAATGAACAGCAAACAAGAAACAAGCTCAAGATAAATTGCTTAAATGATTACTGCAGAGGTTATGGACCACACATGATAGATTGGTATTCTGTTTTGTTTACGGGTAAAGCCTGCAAAGATGACTGCAAGTCTCCAAGAAATGTAATGAGCTTCTGAAAAAACTGTAATCCTGTCCTTTATTACTAATACTGTCATATGCATTTCAATACCTAAGGCTTACACGCTATCTAGTTATGTAAATATTCTCTGCATGGCAACAACAAAAAGACTTTCAGTGTTGGTAATTCTTTAACAGTATGCTTATTAAAGCTTACTTGCATCTTACAGTCTCAGACAAGCTTACCTGATGGTCATTAAAACATTGCTACTTAAACACAGAGCAAAAGGCACTGAAGCAACATGCATTTTCTGAATAATAAGAAGCATAAATCAACAGTATAAAAATATGACAGAAAACCAGAACATTCTGCAAAATCAAGGATAGATGAAAAGCCACTGTAGTACTTGTATCTACCTTAGATGGAGGGATACTCTGCACACTTACACTGTATAACTGCTCCTTGCCTTGCTTGGACACATCCAGAGTCACTACGTAGGGGAGTGGGGTGCAACAAGTATGTCACAAATTGAAATGTCTCTAGCTGATGGTGATATCCCTGACACATTTGTCATACCTCTCAGCCTCATACCAAGAAATGTGGACAAAGCTATAAAAAGAAGTGGGGCAATGGCCCAAAAATAAGGACAATTTTTAAATATTGCTCTTATAAACTTAGAAAGATAATAGAATAGTAGGTCTTGCATTAATATGAATTTTCTGTAGGGTATGAAATCTGAAACTTAAATGTCTGTCATTATTTTCCAACTTCGATCTTTAATGATTTTCCACTAATTTGTCAGAAAACCACAATTTTATGAAAAACGGACCAAAAATGTGATGCAAAAATATAAAATAGCCACACAATACAGCTGGGAATCTGTCAAAGAAGGAACCCTTTTTTAATATTAGTACTGTTAACTTGAGTAGCTGACAAAAATAAGAGAATCTCCATGCATTTCTGAAATTAAAAGAAATCTATAACTCTGATCATTACAATTATTTATTAATTTTGAACTCTCCACATTTTCTTCCAAAATTGCCATTTTGCAGAGGGATTATTAGGGAGAAAGCAACATTTTGAGCCAAAATTGGGGACAGCTGAGATGTTTGGATATACCTAATTTTATAAAGTGATTTATTTGTGTGTATCTCTCAACCTCTTAATGCAGGAAATCTGGACAAGACCAAATATATTAGGGAATATGCAAACAGTACTAAAAATTGCTCTTGTATAAACTTAGTTGACAGAATAACACATCTTGCTTTAGCATGTATTTGTCTGATGTGTATGAAGCCTGAAACTCAATGTCTGTCATTATTTAGTTACTTCATTCCTAAATGATTTGCCAGAAAACCACAAATGTTATGAGGAACAAACCAAAAATAAGAAGCAAAAGTCTATTCATTCTGCAAAAATCTGGACAGTTACGAGGTATATTTCAGTTGGGGCTGTCTGAATTTGCCACTCTTCCCTCTGTCACAAAATCATGGTCAAATGGGGCCTCCCCCTGCAGCTATTTCAATGTCCCATTGCTTGGCTATTTCACCCCATTTACCATAAACAGTGTAATATGCATACTGGTTTACTTCTACAATTACATGGATTTCATTTAAAAGTTTTATTTTACAGCACAAACACTAATAGACATCTGCTAAACAAAGCAATTCAGACTCACAATGAAAATAGACTTAGCATTAAAACTTCTCTGCCCTTGAAACTCACATACATTGAAACAACATTGAAACCCACATTCAAAGAAAATACATCTGACCAGTGGCAGATAAAGATTAACTTTGGGCTGTTTTCAAATCATAGGCCCCTTGCACAGGAAACATACATGTGTTTTTTGATACACCTTCCTGATTGTATTAAATTATATTCTTTGTATAATACAGTACATTTGTTAGAGGGTACTTTAAATGCATTGTTTTGAACATTTTTCCTGTAAACAATGAAACAAAATGCATGCACTGATAATGACAAAATTGCCCAATTCAGAACATTTCCATCATAAAAGTCTACTCAAACTTCTACAGTCCACCAGTATCAGTAAATATACACAATCTCTGCAGAAGTAAAAGTTATCTAAATAATTCCATATTAAAGAGAACCTGTAACTAATGAAGAGATTGCTGCTAGCAAACAACTTTATATTTCATTGTTTCATCTACAAATAAAGTGTTAGTTGCCCTTGAGGAATAAATTGCCTATGTTACATTAAAAAATGATAAGATAGTAAAATTGCAATAGGGAATGGATGGCAAACTGATAACAGGTTCATCATTGCTAGGTATCTCTACCAAAGAGGACATTCTCAGGACTGCGGCATCCACTTCCTTTAAAAGTACAACACAGTACTATATCAGCAATGCATATATATACTGTGGGAGTAGAACCCACAGCCTTCTGCATCAAAAGCAAGTACACTGCCTGTTGTGCTATTAACAATGCAAGCTGAATCAGCATAAGCAGCACTAAACTTTTCTTCAAACTCTCAGATCCTTGTAAAATCCACTCGACACTCAACTGTATCTCTCAGCTTTGAAGCACAAAAAATCTGGAAAAAGGCAAAATTTATCGGAAGGGACAAAATCCCAAACACTAGGGACACATTTTAAAGATTGTTTGTATAATCTTGGAAATTTGCTAGGATAAAATGATGTGTAATCACCATGCATTTTACTGCCAAGTCTTGAACTCAGGACGCTGTGCACTACAGTCAGAGCAACATACCTCTATGCCAAATCAGCTATTTCTTGAAAGACAGGTAGACTAAAACTTAAATGGCTATCATTTAGTGAATTCAATTCTCACCATAGCTCTCAACCTCTTAGCACAAAATTCCTAGACAAAGCCAATAATGGGAGAATGCAGCCCCCAAACATATTCAGTGAATTCAGTTCTCACCATAGCTTTCAACCTCTTAACACAAAAAAACCTGGGCAAAGCCAATAATGGGGGAATACAGCCCCAACAATAGGGACAGCATTCAGATATTGATATTATAAACAAAAATTGCTAGAATAAAAGGTTTTGTGTTACCATGTACATTCTGAAGAATATGAAGTCTGAAATACAAATGCCTGTCATTTAGTGAATTCAAAATCCAGAAAACCACAGATTTTGTGAGGAACAGAACAGAACAAAAATATGAGGCAGAAATTTCACAAGTGGTGGTGGGTAGGGAATTCAAGATCTTGCTACCTGCTCTCAAGGTACAGAGTTTGAGTATAGCCACTAGGGTTATTTCCTGAGTTCTCTATAGCCACCAGGTATATATAACTGGGGCATTACACACACACACACACACACACACACACACACACACACACACACACACACACACACACACGCACACACCACTTCAAAAGTCTGTCCAAGCTAAGTATCCTACCTGAGTATACATTCCATCAGAGCACTATTTCTGCTTCAAAAGTCTGTCCATCAGCAATAGAAAGACCATGAGAGTAGATCTTCCCATCCATCATCTCTAGAAAGCCTGTGAGAGGAGCAAGCTCCTACCCAGCCTGCAGATGTTGAAGTCCTATCCCCTTCCAGTCTATGCAGTTGTAACTGCATAGACTTCTGGGTCTTTGCTGCTGCAGGCTGTCTTTCTAATCTGGACTGTCTCAACAGCAGTCTGGATTGGTTCAGCACCAGTCTGGACTCGGGGAAATGTCGCGGGTGTGCATGAGCAAGTTCTGGGACTCGTGTTTGTTGTTTTATTTATTTTTCTTTGTTGTTTTTATTTTTTCTTTCTTTTGTACAGCTGGGGGACTGCAGTGCTGTAGCCCAATAGGATGAGCCACCCCTGATTATGCAAGGAATATAATTTAATGAAATTATGAAACTGAATCAAAGAATGCATGCATATATGCATGATCCTACAAATATGTCTGTAAGGCCTATGGTTTTGAAAACTGCTGAAAGATAAACTTAATCTGCCATTGGCCAGATGCATTTTCTTTGAATGTGGGTTTCAATGCCATTTCAATTAATTTGAGTTTCAAGGGCAGAGAAGTTTATTGCTAATGCTAAGTCTGTTTTCATTCTTGGACTGTATTTTTTGTTTAGCAAATGTCTATCATTGTTTGTGCTATAACATTCTAAATAAATGTTTTACATTAAATCCAAATATCTGTAATCCTTGTAGAAGGAAACAAGAAAACAGTATGCATGCTCACATGTTTGAACAGAGTTTATGGTAATTGGGGAAAAATAGCCAAGCAATGGGACACTGGAATGGCTTCTCACGGTGGTGAGGGGTGGGTGCAGCAGAGTGGGGAATGCTGTGTGTGTGGGGGGGCCCCTGATTCATTACCCTACCTAGCGGCCCATTTGAACATGATCTGGATCTGATTGTAAACATCATGCTTTCAGTATTCTGTTGCCTGCATACATGATTGTGTTGTCTTTGTCTTCACTTCCACATTGCAGGATCAGCAGGCACACAAACTCTCAACAGCAGGAGTCTGTCAGTGGTATACTATTATCTATCTTTCATATGTGTCATTGCTGTTACCTCTGTTGTTGTCCCCCATTAATACTGTCCTTCTACCCATTCATAGGACATACTACATCATAATCAAGTGCATAAACAAGTGATATGTCTATGTAAAACTTAGCGTATGCTTAAATGCTGATCTAATGATTCATGCTGGCAATGATGTGAGTAATAATGCTGTTTCCCTACAATACTTGAAGTTCATCCCTCTAGCCCTCTTCTACCGCACTGTGTTCCCATGAGGACTTGTCAGATGTGTGTTATGTTTGTATTCATGACATCTGTCATGCATCTTGCATATGTAATCTAATTGTCAACTCCGTTATGTAGATTCCATGTCTCATAGAATTTCAGTATTATCTGTAACAGTGCAGTAAGATATATGCGTGATATGTCTTTAATGATATCCAGCATGTGATATAAATGTGTTGTACTGATCTGTGTCATCTGTATTTTCTTTTAGCACATCAACTGCCTGTATCCTCCATTAGCTCATTCAGTGATCACAATGTGGGATCTGATGTGTCTCAGTAGGGTAGCATGGGCCTGTCACACAGGACAGTGACACTGTGATTCAGTCCTGCCAAGATGGTGAGAGTCATGTGGATGTAGCTGTAGCCTCAGATGTGGAGGAAAACTTGTCCAGCCATTCTGGCAATGAGGGGACATCAGATGGTGGATAGGATGAGGCCTGTGAACTACAGACACATGTTGAGACTGATGCTGATTTTGACAGTTCCACACAGCACATGAATGCTGCCCATCACAGTAGATGTAGGTGTGCAGTTGGTGTTTATGGGCAGGTGTCACAGGGTGTCCACCTACTCCCACAGACAAATGAACATTCCCAGCAACATCATGTATTTGATATCCATGCAATTGCCTGTGCCACATATCATGTTGCACACCAGCTAGATGTGCTGCATGAAGGACAGGATCGCAGACACAGTGAGGTAATGGCTTCACTGGCTACTCAGAATGAAAGTATGTTATCTTTGGCACTGTGAGTAGAATCCCTGGCTTTTATAGTATTACAGCAGTGCCATAGTACAAGCAGGGCTCTCCATACCCTGACTGTGCTTAGTTGATTGCCACACGGAAGAAGCAGGCCCCCTTTCAGCAGCACCACCCTTGCCCATCAGGTATCAATGTTTATGCTCCAACATGCACACACTTCCTCTGCTGGTCTATCTGGTGAGGGCCCGACAATCACGACCAGAGAGTCAAGTCGCAGTCATGCTCCTTGACCTCCACATGCTAGCATTACCCCATCAGTCTCCTCAATGGAGCAACCTGGGCCAAGTGCTTACATATATGGTAGGGTCAGACCAGACCATGGTGTAAGCTACCAGTTTTGGCATTTTAGACTGGATTAGAGTAACACAGACACTTGATCCATTCTGTCTGTTAGTGCTATTCTTATCTGGTGGCAATGATCATTGCTGTATAGAACACTGACAATGTCATCTGTCTGTGTTCATTCACAAGTCTGATGCCACAAGAGTCCAACAGTTTTACTAAACATAGCTGACTTCATTTATTACATCACTTCATCAATACTTTACAGTGATATATTTAGCTTGTAATATGAATAACAGTTTGGCATTATGTCAAGCACTGTTTACCTGTTTGCAGCTTTTTAGAGTGGACAGATAGGAATGTGTTGGACTGATGTGTGACCCTTATTGTGTGCCATACACTGATACAACAGTCTGAGTCTGTATGCATACCCATGTTAGTTGTGTCCTAAGCTGATGATTCCTGCTGTGATAAATTTGTATATATTCGTAAGGAGGTAATTACCATTAGATGCAATCTGTGCTGCTGTGGTGAGGCAACACCTGAACATCAGCGTTTCATCAGTGTACTTATGTATGTGTGGCTTGTCATGACTCAAACTTGTGGGTCAGACACTGCTATGTTTTCTGGTCCTGCAGTTGTAGTCAAATACTACATTATATATGCCCATGTCCTATGCCCCTTGTGTCCTCCTGCTCCTCCTCTGATACCTATGAGATGTTCTCTTCAGATGTCTGGGGTTCTTGAGGTAGTTCATCCACACCTGTAGCTGGAAGATTGCCATGTGCTGTATTTATCATGTTGTGCAGCATGGCGCGCA
Organism: Protopterus annectens; assembly: GCF_019279795.1. Taxonomy (NCBI): domain Eukaryota; kingdom Metazoa; phylum Chordata; order Ceratodontiformes; family Protopteridae; genus Protopterus; species Protopterus annectens. Next base: position 1,831,291,082 of record NC_056725.1, read on the forward strand.
CTCTTATCATCTGTGATGCCTTCTCAGGAGTGTATTGCAGTGCACCCCCGGATATGTCAAGATATCTGAATGTATCTGTCAGTATACCAAACACATGCTCTATGGTATTTCTGGTTACTGCATGTGCTCTGGTCTAGGCCACCTCTGCAAAGTTTGATGGTTCATGTTATGGGGTAATTAGCCATGACTCAAGTGGATAACCACAGTCACCTCTTGTGGGGAATCAATACACATGTTGTCAGCATGGATATTGTTGGGAGGGATATCCTTAGCTTACATTCTAGCTGTACTCCTGTCCTTACCCAGTAGTAGTCCCTCAGATATTTCACTTTGCTGGAATGCAGCCCTCAGGCCACTTTCCCTCCATATGGCAGCATTATGGATGATTCCAGGGTGTGTTGCCATGATGTTTATTATGCTGCCATCTGCTCCACACAGACTGGCAGTTCAGGGATGGGCAGGGCATTCTGTTTATTTATTGGTCTGCTTCAGTTTGTATTGAAGTCTTCATAGGGATGCATGTGTAATCTGGGAAGCACTACAGAATCCTGAAAGCCCAAAATCCTGAAGCCCAAAATCCTGAGACCAAAACCCTGAAAACTCAAAATCCTGAAAATTCAAAATCTTGAAAACTCAAAATCCTGAAAACACACAGGATACCAACAATTACTATATTCCAGCACAAGTACATGGAGAAACATATTACCCTTCAACTATATGCAGGGGGGCAAGCCCCCCTGTACCCCACACCCCCTGATACTTAAATATAACAACTCCAGGATTGCACTTCAGTATACTAAGTACAATCTCGGAGTTGATATATTTAAGTAGCAGAGGGTGTGGGGGGAGCAACCCCCCATGTGGGGGTGCATGGGGGCTTGCCCTCCTGCTTATACTTGGAGAAGAGTAATATGGTTTGTCTTTTATTTGTTTCTGTATGCACTTGTGCTGGTATATAGTAAGTGCTGGTATCCTGTGTGTTTTCAGGATTTTGAGTTTTCAGGATTTTGAACTTTCAGGATTTTGGTGTCAGGATTATGTCTTCAGGATTTTGGGCTTTCAGGATTCTGTAGCGCTCCCATAATCTGTTGCACCGAGTACATGGGGGAAGTTTGCGATGTTGTAGAACTGTTGTATTACAGTTCTCCTCTCCATGGGGTGGATGGAAAGTGGATGTAGTCATCCACATTGCTGCACATTGCTGCCAGGAATTTTGCCAGGATGTGACTGTCAGTTGTCAGCAACACTCCTACAGCATTCCTCATATATATCTCTGCAATGTCCCAGATGGAACTACATCCAGGCTGAGAGACACTTTGGTTTCAAGTGGGATGGGGTTTCCTTGCAGGGTCTGCACAGATATATGAGGGACACACATGTTGTAGATAGCCTGCACCAGCTATCTGTCTAGGCAGTACTTGCGGAATATTTGTTTGTCTGACAACTGGATTAGTTGCAGTCTTTCTGGCTGCCTTCTAGTGTGTATTGCTGCATTTATTTATGGTATTGTTATGGAATATGACAGAATCCATAGTGATATCTTCCTTTCCTTGGGAGGCTGTGTAATATACGCCAAGAATTATGGAAACAGAGTCAGTGTTGCAGTTTGTTGCATTTAAGTTGCGTTGGGCACAAGCATTGTTTTTTGGAATCAGATGAGTATGCGCAAAATACGTTATTACCCTACTCTGAATAGTTAAGTACTTGGACTGCTTTCAGCGTATCTTCTGAAATCATGTCAGCAGCTGGTGCACTGAAGTCTTTCTTTGGCGTGCTGTGCTGTCCACAAATAGCTTTTGGAATCTCTCCCAGGGTGTTCTTTAATAGGTTGACCTCATTAAGAAAGGAAAAGAAAACATTCTACAACACAATCAAGATGGTGAACTGAAGTGTGCCTATATTGCACAGTTTTCATACATAGTTATTAGCATGAGCACATTTTAGTTGTATGAATAAAATATCAGCTTTTATTCCAATCCATCTATCTACTGGCCTTCACTGTTTTCTTTCTTTTTCATTCTTTCTTTCTATTTCCATTTGCATACTAATGTTTGCTGAAGGGTATTCTAACTGTCAATGTTTTTACTAAAACGTTGCTTTATAAATCGTCCTTAGTTATTCATTACTTGTCGTTTGTTAGCCAGAATGTCAAACAGGGTAAATTACAATTTCTTATAGAGGTTATACTGAAATACTAAAACCATTCCCTCAATTAAAAATGCTGTTGGTATTTTTTTTTCTTATTTAGCTGTTTGACCCTAGACCCACTGCCTGTAAAATGTAATTGATGCAGTTCTGCAGGTCCTTTCAGCCCTATCTACGGCATCTGACCATTAGTTAGTAGAAATTCACATATAGCCTGAGGGCATTGGCAGTAGAGTTTCAGACAGCTTAAGGTGCTTACTATAGTCTGTTTTTGGGGCTATTACTACAGAGTTAAAATTTACACAGAAATACCCAATGGAGACAGCAAAGTGTTCGATGTACTACAAGAGATGGTAGAATGCTTGCAGCAGCAGCATTCCTCAAGAAAACAAAGGAAAGCTGGTTCCTTTGTTTTCTTGTGGCCACTGGCCCATAACATTAGATCCTACAAGTCATTTGACATAGCACAGACAGGGACAGGGCTGCAGTAGTGCAAAACACTACCTACAAGGAATACAGAGAGTGACATTCATTCTAACTCTGATCCTTTAGGTATTTGCATGTGAGGTGATGGAATTCATTAACTAATGTCACAGAACCACTTCATTGTACACACACCTTTCTTGTTTCCATACTATCAACTGTATCTGGCATCACCTGCTTCTTTAAAAATGGTTGAAAAGTATTCATAAATTTGCAGTTTTTTCAAAGGCTGAAATTGTAAGTCTCCCTCTGACACCCATTTTTGCATTTATCCAGTTAACACCCATAGTCCCTTACGGTGTCCAGACCTTTTTTGGGTCTGGCTTCTTTAACTAAGTGACTTGCCAGCTAATAATAACCAATATTAGAAAGGCCAAAAAATAATTAACAAAATTACACTAAGATTATTAATGTAGGATGTCCCACAGTCGACAAATGAATCACATTTTGGCACTTTTTCATATTTATGTTCATATTTTCATAACTGAGAGACTTACATGCTATTGAGGGATATGGTATGAAATGCTTTGATGAGAGACAGGAAAATTCATTGTCAGTGTCCATTTGTATCACAATATATTAGAGGTACTGCATGTTTTTAGTTAGCAATTATGAAAATAAGCAATATTACAATATGTACTTAAAACAAGTGACTTACAAGCTATTGAATGGCATCTGGTAAAACCTTGGATATTGCTGAAAACTTGCACAATTTGAGAGATATTCAGTGGTATTTATATTGCTAGTTGTGCAATCAAGCATATGTTTTCATATTTTATAAAAATCTCAAACGTTTCCAGAAAGGAATTTCTTGCTGTCATGTCAAAGCTTATGTCTGGTTAACAACGTGTTCTAACAATATATGTCTAGGTTATATAGTTTACAAGATATGACAATTTGTTTATGAAATTTTAGCAAACAAATATAACTCTGGGTTCGTGTGCATTATAATATATTATAGTTTTTTTAATGGCAAGAACATGAATACATTGACTGTTGTTGCTGTAAAGGATACTTCTTACTGATAACATTGCTATTTGTACAATGTTGACAGCTTTTACTGTTCACAATATACTTACATTTGTTAATTTTATGAGTTTAAGTTGATTTTACAGAAAATGCTCTGGAATGCAAGGATGCTAGTAGGCTGCTAGAGGTGTAGGATCATAGGAGATTACTGAGCTATTGACCCAGAGGTCATTTCAAGCCTAGCCGTTTCATCCCAATGTAATACCATGGAAATGTTAGTCAATACTCAAGATTGCATTTAGTAATGACTGCTCACATCCAGGAGGATCCCAGAAAGAATTTATGGTGCCCCATCCACTCGTCCAGGTTCCTCTTGAACAGTGTCATAAAGGTGCCCTGTTTCACATGAATTGGTAGCCTATTCCAAAGATGTGGCAGTCAGTGGGAGATAAACCTCTCTCTCCAGCATGTCCTATTTAAGTCGCAGGCCATATTTAGGTCAATAGAATGGGTAGCCCTAGTCCCATTTTATTTATGGATATGCAGCAAGTTCATTAGGTTTGGGTCTGAGATTGCTCTATACCCCAGGCATACGTCTCCCCTAAGAAGTCTATAAGATACAGAGTATAGCGACAGGGACTTTAGTAGCCCTGTGTAAGGCATGTATTGGAGTACCTTGATCTATTTTGTTAGAAACTTCTAAGGTCTTTCTAATTGCTGTAGGTGCTTTGTACAGTACGGAGCATTATACTCAGTTAAGGGCTGGATTAGTCCTGAGAATAGAGTGGTTTTAACTTCACTAGCTCTTGAGACGATGCCTTTAGTAATCAAGTGTGCCAGATAGAAAGCCTTTCTTATCAAAGTAGACACATGGTGATCAAAGTTAAGGTCACATTCAACTTGGGATCCCAGATCCCTTACCACATCATGGGTACTTAAGGTATTGCTGTTGATTTGATAGTCTTAAGGGACATTGTTTGTGCCAAAGGGAATGATGATGCACTTCTTTGAACTCAGTTTGAGACTATGACTAAGACACCGGTCGTTGGTCTGCGTAAGACCCTCCTGAAGTATACTGACATAATTTGAGGATTCAATAATTGCACCCAGTTTGCAGTCATCTGCAAACTTGGTCAGCCACAACCCAACTTCTGAGAAGTATATACCAAAGAGTAGGGGGCACAGCACTAACCCCTGTGGCACCCTGCTGGTGACAGATCTGCTGGTTGATGTGGAGTCACCCACTTTGATAGTGTGTGTCCAGTTTGTGAGCCACTTGGCAACCCATCTTACAGCAAAGGGATTTATATTCAGTTTGCTAAGTTTTTTGGTAATGCCTGAGTGTGGGATTGTGTCAAAAGAATTTGCCAAGCTGAGGTATGCTGTGCGCACAGATTTGCTCTCGTCAGTGGCCCTGGTCACATTTTCAAAGAAAACTACAAGATTTAGCAGGCAGGATCTGCCCTTGATGAAGCCAAATTGGTAGTAACTAGGGTTTGGAGGTTGCCTATGTCTTTATTTATGAGGTATATAATGATACATTCAATGGCTTTGCAGATGACGCTGGTCAGGCTTATGGATCTGTAATTCCCTGGGTCTGCTAGGCCACCTTTGTGGAGGGGAATAACTGTTGCTGTACTCCATTCTTCAGGAACAAAGCCTGTGGTTAGGCTATGCTTGAAAAGGGTACCTAATGGTGATGCTAGTTCATGTTTTAGCCTGTTTAGAAGACAGACTGGGATGCTGTCTGGTCCCATAGAGGTTGTGTTTTTTGCCTTGGACAAGGCTTTGATGACCTGCTCTTAAGATATGTGGGTTGGGGAGAAGGTTTGTGATAAGTCTGGAGGGGAAAAGTGAGTGACATTTTCACCAAACCTATCACCTAGCAGGTTTGCTATCTCTGTGGGGTTAGTGTGCGTGATACCATTGGTCACTAGTTCTGCATAATCTTGGGTCCTACCTTTTATGCTGTGTCTGTAACTGTAAAAGACCTTATGATTTCTCAAAGAAGCAATTAGAGGATTTGACAAGCTGTCTTATTTGCCTGTTTGGCCGAGGAGGGTGCTTTTCCATAGTTGGGCCTCGCCTTTATTTTCTTGGACAGTGACATTTTGCATTTATTGTAATGTTTGTTGATGCTGGATGCCCAACATGGTGACTTGTTTTTAATTGGGGCTCTGTCTTTGATTCTTTCTGGTACAGCCACTTCTATACATTTATGCAAGTGATTGTACATGGCTTTAGTGTAAGCTTCGGTGTAGTTACCACTTCCAGCTGGGGGTGGGGCTTGGAATGCATTTATACCTTCACCTAGGAGGGTATAGTTTGCCCTGGTGTAGTTTATTTTAGTCTGATTTCACCTTTTGTGAGTTCTGGTGTTAGTGCCAGCTTGAAGGTGATTGATTTGTGAAGAGATTTAACTAATGAGGGTCCGATAGTTTCAGCAGTGCATCTGTTAGATAGGTTAGTGAGGACCAGATCTAGTATGTTTGTTCCTCTTGTTGGGGTATGAACAATTTGTTCCAGGGCATTTGAGTTAATATAGATAGAAACACCACCTCTTTTGGTTCTCACATGTTCATTTTATGGTCTGAAGCTGTTGAAGGCATTGTAGTCTTGCAAGGCCAGAGTACTCTCTAAGGCCTTGAACCAGATTTCTGTGACTGCACAGACATCTACATATTCCAGTGATAGAAGTGCTTCCAGGGTGCCCAGTTTTTGGTTTAAGCTTCTAGCATTTAGCAGCATGACACTTATTTTGTTATGACTGGCAAATTTTACATCGGTAAGTTTGTTTTTGAGACCTTGCCTAGAAAAGACACTATGAGAGAGGCAAGAGCCTTTGACAACAATCGAAAGTCTAGAGGTGCCAGATACAAACCACCTCTGGTAAAGCAGTGAAGTCTGTCAACCATGGCTACTCAAGCTGACAGGAACTGTATCCCCTTTGGATAACACCAAAAACTAAGCCAATTATTGAAATCAATCATTTTTTGTTTATACTGTGGCATCATTCCAGGTGAAGCTAGTATGCTGCTCAAGGCTAGGGACATAATTGCCTGGGACACATACTCACAGAGCTCAATCATGTATCTCTTCATTTATTCCAGTGAGGTATGTCTCAGATCATTCACAGCAACATGAACTATGACAGAGTCATAATGGTACTTGTTGCTGAGACACCCGAGTGCATGCATGATCTGATGAATCCTGGCACCAGACAGGCAGCTGACCGTGACTTTTTCCTTGTCCAGCCCGGTGAGTGGGACATCTGTGTGTTTCACTACTGAGTCTCCAATGAAGAAAATGTAGTTTTTGAGTGTTACACCTTACGAGCTTGGTATGTGAGACACTGGTGTTATTATGTGTCGTGGATGCTGTGGAAACTGTTAGCTGAAGTAGTCTTGTGTTTTGGAGGTCTCTGGTATTTTGGTAGGTTTTTTAAGAGAACCTTCATTAATGCTGATTTTTGTGATTAATGCATGCTGTGTGTATGAGTAGTGGAGGATAGGTTGACAATCTCTTCAGGGTTACTGTTTTGAGTGCAAGAGAGCATGGATTCAATATTTTTGGTGTAGCTACATCTCTCGTACTCTGTACTAGAGTGAGTTATTAGTAGATTGTTGTCAGTGTACATGAGGTAATTGCTACACTGCCTCAAGAGACCCAAGTCAACAAGATTGGCAGGAAAAACAAGGGTAGCCCAACTGTCCACAATGCTAGGTTGAAGACTATCACAAAGGGGGGCTTTTCAGGATTGATCAAGGTGGAGCTCAGTGGATGGATATTTCTGCTGGGGGGTTGCTGGAGGTTTAAAAGGTTACAGCTCACTAGCATTATTTCTTTGACTGGGAAAGTACTAAGGATGAGGGCTACACTAACGTGCAACAGCTGTGCCTAAGTGAAACACTGTTGAGTTTAACTGTCCAGCTATGGCTCACAATTGCGAGGCAGTCAGCTGTGCTGCACGATGCACAAACAAGCAGAAACCTGCTCAAATGCATGGCTTAAATACCAGAAGCTAAAAACCTAGAAAAAAAATTTAAAAAGGTTCAAAAGGACCAAGGAAGATGCTTACTCCAAGCCCTAGACCAACCACCCTCTACCAGACAGGTTCCAATCAGCACACTCCTCTCGCTATAGTGCAGAAGGACTTTTTCCAATCAAAGATGACCTGGAAAACATGCTCAGAACAAACAGCTGCTACAAACAGACCCAGATGCAACAAACCTGTATCTGGACTATCCTACACCTACTAGCTACCCAAGTTTCAATGGGAAACACTAGTGAATGTTTAGCACAGCAGAAAAATAGCAGTGAGACACTAAAAAATAACATTTAAAACAGCAGAAAATTAGCAAGGAGACTCTAAAGAATGTTGTAAACAGCTAACAAATCAGTTATTTTAACACTGCTTAGTGGGAAAACCAAAACAAGCAGAACAGATTGCTTTGCAACAGTAAAAAGTACCAGCAAACACTTAACAAAACAGTGAAAAGAGCAATGAAATATGATTTAACAGGCATAGTACAGCAAACAATTGCAGTACAACAGTGTAGTTTAGTACACAGTATAAAATTCAATGAACAACGGATATGAGCAGACAAAACAGGCAGAATATGTTTTATTAACAAAATGGTGAGCGCTTTCGTCTTGTACAATTCCAAGACTTCACAAAAGTATTATTTAAGAAAGGTGAGCGTGGGGTCAAAACTCACCAGAACAGTTTTTGGTGCTTTTTAGGTAGTTTATGTTTCAAGTATTTCACATATGATGGCTTGTATTTTATATATTTGACATGCAAACAGTTGCAGCCATAATCAGTTTAGTCTTGAGGAATCACATGGTACATTTTGTAAAGTTATACCATGCAGTCTTTAAAAGTGGCCAACATAAAAATCCAAAATAATTATGTTAGAAAAATATGTGTTAGTAATATGCATGCTTAATGCATCGAGGTTTAAAAGGGTTAATACATTTATTCTGTTCACACTGCATGAATCTGCACAGCTATTAGAAACTTAACAAGAAGCATTCTATTTTCTGCTAATGTCAGCAAATAACAAGAAGTGTTTCATTTCTACTAGTGTCATGAGACTTAACAAAGAGTTGTTGACTTTCTGCTTATGCCATGAGAAAGTAACAGCTGTTAGAAGCTTTGATAAGGAGCACAATGGATGCTTGAAAGTATAAACCGTAGTCAGCATTACTTGTACCTAAGCTAGAAATGTACCTTGAATCTAGGCAAAATGTAACACATATATTAGGACTGTACAATTGAAGAATTGAAAGTCTGTGGTGAGCTAAAATAAGCCCCAAGGCCAGGTTGTTTTTCTCAGATGTTTTGTAAATCAGCAGTTATTCTCAACTAGTCAGCAATTAGTCTAGTAACATTTTCTGTAAAACAATACAGAAAGCTATGTCTAACTACGTCAGCAATAGAAGTAACATTTCTGTTTAACATGGAAAGAACTGTATAAAAATGCCATACTAATTATTAATGTCCAGACAAACCATTCTGCCAGCATGCTTTGTCTCCTTGCTGCAAGTTAATAAAGGGTGCCTTACTTGAACCTTACGTGAATTGGTCTTTGAAGTTTTTTCCTTTGACAAATTACATTAATCAGTTTTAAAGTCTAATACTGCATTGTAGTAAAAAAAAAGTTTTAACATGTACAGCCTAAGGCTTTTTGGAAAAGTTATTTAATTTGGTAAATATTGTAAAAAAAACACATAATAATCATATTCAAAGAGCCACACTCTACAAAATTATATGCATTAGTACATTTGAAAGGCAAGGGTGAAGCGTTTTTGAAATAAGTATTGTAAAGTCTAAGATTATTCATTGTTAAGTTTACATTTTGCTGCCAGGCTAATGTCCAGGGTACTATAGGGTGATGACAAAATTGTTCATTAGTGTAAAAGTAATGTGTTTTTAAGTTGTACATGTTACAAAGGAAAGTAAAAAGCAGAGGTAGGTCTAAAATAATCCAATAAATGGAAATAGGACCAAAGACAGAGTGACAAAATTGCATGAGCAGAGATTTTAGTCTATGGCACAAGTTGTTGGCAGAAGACAGAAGTCATCCTGGTGGGGGTGGGATCATGGAATCAGGTCATTCAGAGCTTATAGTGAAGCATATGGTAAAAATGTTGATGCAGAAGAATACATATATATGTAGTACATCATAGGCAATGCAATAGTTTAATGATATTGCTTAGACCAAAAAAAAAGTTCTAGTTGCACAGATCCCTCCACAAAGGTTGTAAAGCAGTGCATACAGCTGTAACAATATTAAGGTATGAAACCGAATCATACCTGGTAATGACATTGCCTTATCCTTTAGTGCTATGCAGAACTTAACAAACTATAAAAAAGTGTAATGTTATTACTTCCTGGGGATAAAAGTGGAGAAATGCAGTGAGACCTGGCAAAATCATGGAAGACTGAGTGACAAAACATGTGGAACCAGAAGGTATTAGAATGCATCATTGTTCAGACAATAAAGAAGTGTAGTCTATAGGTGATGGAAGAAGAGGAATAAATCGAGGGAGAAGAAAGTGGATGTAATTTGCACCAGAACCACTGAAGGGGATAGGAGTGAATTCAATGTGCCAGCTATTAATCGATTCAGTTACGTTAAATGACATAAGATATCTAGAATGATGCATTCAAAAAAGCAGATGGGATCATAAACATAACTTACCACCATAGAAAGATACAGGATGTGGATTTCCAGAATGTTTTGTACATGGTCCAGGTTAAGATTGAGAGGGTAGAACCAAGGGAGCATAGAGGTGGCTCTCTTTGTTTAATTCATAACAAACTGGTGCCAGAATCATGATCTAAAACTGAATGCTAAAATGTGTAGTACTGTGTCACATGCACAACATGCTGCCATAGAATGATGTAGGACAGAGATTTCAGGAATGTTTTGTGTATGGTCCACCTAAAAGTAGGGGATGGGTGGAACAACTAAAGCATACTTGTGTCTCTCTTTGGATTAATAATTGCAGAATAATGCCATTGACAATGGCCCAAAAGTACAACATAAATGACACCATCCTCAAAAGCAATACTGTTATTAGGGACCTAGGCACTTTTGCAGGCAAAGATCTGTCCTTCAAGCATCATATGTCAAATGTGGTAAAAAAATAATTCTACCTATCCCAGCTGATTATCAAAGGTTTATCTACTAGATAAAGGGATATTATACAATGCCTCCTCTAAAACGTGCACGATGATTGGCCAGCCCAACCAGCGTGCCCGTTGTAAATCCCTCAATATACTAACGGAAAAAGGTCCGGTCGCCCGGACTTTTTCCGTTAGTATAAAACACTGTCTCGCTATGTTAAAAGAGTTTAACATAGTGACACAGGTTTAAAAAAAGCAACGCAGATCTCCGTTACTTTTTTTAAAGCTGTCTCGCTATGTTAAACTCCTTTAACATAGCGACACAGTGTGTAAAAAGCAACGGAGATCTTGCGATCTCCGTTGCTTTTTTTATTAACCTGTCTCGCTATGTTAAATGAGTTTAACATAGCGAGACAGCTTTAAAATAAGCAACGGAGATTTCCGTAGGCATGCGCAGTACATCAGAACTGCCGCGGAACACCAGACAGCTGCGGAAGGGCAGCAAAGAGGCATTATACAATGCCATTATTTAAGAAAAGTAATTATTTCTTTTCTTAAATAATGTCATTATAATAATAACCACTTCTGGGTGTGGGTAATGCTGGATTTACCCACGGTTGTCTTTGTTTGGTCCCTCGGGCTTCACCCTCGGGACCAAACCACGCCAACCGTGGGTAAATCCAGCATTACCCACACCCAGGCGTGGGTTATTGCTATATTATCATCCCTTTCTACTCCTCTTTTATTAGCCCTATAATAGAAAGTAATGATCCTTCCAGCATGTTCTGGTCCAGACATATAAATCCAGTGTTTCATCTCTAAGAAAATAAAGGGCTTGAGTTCCTTGGCTAATACATAACATTGTAAAGCTTTATCTTTTTTTTCTGAGTTATATGCACTGTAGTGGGGTGTCATCTGTCTGGTTTACAAAGCTAAAAAAAACACTGTCCTGCTTGAACTCCTGCATCTTCAAAATCAATAACACCAAAAACACCCATACATTGGACATAAATCTCCACCACACCATAAAAAGGACCTTCTGGCAAGCTAGATACCCAGGGGCAGCTTGTGGTACTGGTTAAACTCAGAAAGTCAACTGTTATTTTTAAATTAAAAAGAACAATCAACTTTCAGCATTCTGTTTTGTTCAAATGACATCTGAAACAAAACAAAAAGTGGGTTTAATACTCAGCCTGCTTATCCTACCAATTGTTATGGCTCCTGGCAATGTCAGAAACATGGATCAAGAAGCATGTCACTAGACTGCTGTATGAAGTAGTGAGGAAACCTTTATATTGGCTCAGGCTGCTTCAGGTGACTAAGACAATGTGAGTCTGAAAGAAAGGTTTAAACATATGAGTGCAGAGTCAGAAGTACAACAGGAATATGTGTTTTAGTAATATTATTATTATTATTATTATTATTATTATTATTATTATTATTATTATTATTATTATTATTATTATTATGTTACAGGGGTGCTGCCTGCTACTACCAACATGTTGGAAAGTATAGATTTAAATTGTGTGTGTGTGTGTGTGTGTGTGTGTGTGTGTGTGTGTGTGTGTGTGTGTGTGTGTGTGTGTGTGTGTGTGTATGTGTTTATATGGGGAGTGCATATATGTGTGTGTGTGGGGGGGGGGCATAGAAACTCTTACCTCTCCCTGATTTTGCTTGATGTTCTGATTTTTTTTTTTTATAAAATGTGTTATCCTCTGGCAAATCAGTGAGCACTGCAGTCAATAAATAATGACAGACATTTGGGTTTCAGACTTAATAGCCTTCAGGAAAAGCATGCTAATGTGAAATCTGTTATTCTAGCAACTTTCTATGTATATAAAGGAAATATTTGCCCCTTATTTTGATCTGATGTCCCCTGTTTTATTTAGCTTTTTCTTTGAAACTTGAACTAAGATGTTGTGAGGTATTTGGGGGGAGGCTGTGCAGAGTGTGTTGCACATTGTGTTCTAGCAGCAGTGAACTGAGAAGAGGAACTCCTTGTATGGCAGTTATTTATGGAATTATTCATTCTTTTGATCACAACAGTCATGTGAGATGTACAGCCAGTCTTACTAGTGGCCGTAACTCATGGTCACATCTGTGTGTTTTGGGGGTGTAGATACTCATAACAGTTACTGATTTTGCAAAATGTTTCTGATTTTCCTTTCTTGTTACATTCTTGTCTGCTCCTCATAAAATGTGTGGTTTTGCTAGCAAATTAATGAGGATTGCAGCCACTAAAGAATGATGACAGATATTTAAATTTCAGACATAACTGTCTTCAAAAAAGCATGCTAATGTAAAGCCTGTTATTCTACCAAGTTTTCAAGTATATACTGGCAACAACTGTCACTAATCTTGGTCCTTTGCCCACCGTTACTTTTTGGCTCTCCATTCTTAAGAAAAAGATGCTGAGATATTTGTGTTTTGGGGGGTGTAGTGGGCTGCACTCTATTCTGACATCAGTGAGCTGATTACATAAATTGCTGTCTGGCATTTATTTGTGTATTTATTTATTAATTTGACTGCATGACACATTTTAGGTGTATAGTCACAGTCTTGCAAGTGGCTGTAATTGATGATTACATTTGTGTGTGTTTGAGTGGGGGTGAGTGTATGTGTATGTATACATGTGTTGGGGCATAGATGGTCTCAGCTCTCCAAGATTTTGCAGAATGCCTCTGTTTTTTTTTCCTCATATTTTGGCCTGTTCATTGTAAAGTTTCTGATTTTTAATGGCAAGTCAATGATGATTGTAGTCACTAAATAATGATGACAGACATTTGAGTTTCAGACTTTATGGTCTTCCAAAAAGCAGGCTTATGCAAAGCCTGTTATTATATCAAGTTTTAAGTATATAAATGCAATAACTGCCACTGACTTTTGTTCAGTATCCAGCATTCCTTTTTTGCAGCTTTTCCTTGATCCTTGAGATAAGAGGTTGAGACTTATGTTTTGATGGGGGTTGCAGTGTATCTAAAACCACAAGTTGATCTATAATCTTTTTTATTTTTTATTTTAATTACAGACAGAAATAAGCATTCTGATCAATGAGTGTCTGTCTGTGGTGGTCTAGGCTGGATGTGTATGAAAATAAATGATCATTGGCAGAATGTCATATTAAGTATCAGTTCCATCCAACAGGGCTTGGTTCTTTGATTGAGCTTTTGGCTGTGACTTCTTCTGACTGAATGTTCTGTCTGTCTCTGTGTGAATGTTGCCTTTGTTCTTTGCTTTCTTCTCTCAGTCCCCCAGTTGTTCAATATATGCCTCTGTTTATTTGTACTTTTACTTTCACCCCAATCTAACACCAGAGGGCTATGCAGAAGTTGATTCTCTTTTCTGAGGGGCAGACATCCAGATAATATTCCTAGACATGATTTATATACACTTGATTTGCCTTATTAGTTGTTCATGGGTATAGAGTTTTTACCAAAGGGGATGACACTGCACTTTTTGGCATTGAGATTGAGGCCATGGCTCTGACACCAGGCGTCTGTCTCAGCGAGGCCCTTCTGTAGGATGTCCACATCATTTGTTGACTTGACTATGGCTCCTAGTTTGCAGTCATCTGTGAACTTTGTTAGCCAGAGGCCTTCTGTGTTAGCCTGTACTTCAGAGAAGTAGATACCAAACAGGAGAGGTCCCATGATGGAACCCTGTGGTACTCCACTTGTCACTGCTTTGAGGTCAGATTTGGAGTATGTAACTTTTACAGTGTGGGTTCTGTCAGTGAGCCAGTTGGCAACCCATCTTGTGGCATAGGGATTTATACCTAGTTTAATGAGTTTAGCTATAATTCCAGAATGGGGGATGGTGTCAAAAGCCTTGGCGAGGTCAAGATAGGCTGTGTGAACCACCTTACCCTCATCTATGGCTTTGGTGACTGCCTCAAAAAAGTCGATCAGGTTCAGGAGGCATGATCTGCCTTTCACAAACCCGAACTGGGTGGGATCCAGAGTTTGGAGGTTACCAATGTCTCAGTTTATCAGGAAACTACTTTTTTATTAGCTTTGAATATTAAACTTCAGCCACAGTTTATATTTCCTTGAAAGAGAAAAAGTGGTACTGAATTTTTTCCTTTTTCATGAATTTTTGTTCGGGTAATCATTAAATCAAAAGGGTTTAAAAAACAACTTTAAGATCCAACTCAGAGTATCTGTAGCTCCCACACCCCTATCTTAACTCAACGATATTCTATAGACTTGAAAAACATGGGGGAATCTACAAATTAAGACAAAGTGTGAATAAAAATAAGAATGAACTAATCTATCTAGATGGTGTGGAGACCAAGATGAGAAGATAACATGAGAGAGGCACTGGAGAAGTGCAGGGGCACATATATGCAGGGAAGGATGGATTCCTTTGTCTAAGAATCTAGTTCACCTATGGCTGGCCTAGCTGATTGCAAGGTAGACAGCTGAGGTGTTTCTGGTCAGTAAAGTGGCTATAATTAGTGGGTATATGTTGAGGCTGTCTATGGATAAAAGTGAATGACTACATCTGTTGTTTGATTAAAGCTAATGTCACTGACCTCCTTTAATAGTGCCTCACCCCATTCTACTTAGCCCGACTCACTTCCTGCATACACCCCCCATGTCTGACCCCAGAATCCCCTATGAAAAGGAGTAGCATGTACTGTGGCTAGGCTACCAATAATCTACCCAGTCACCTGCCTAATTATAACCTATGAACCATTAAATTGATGAACTGATGTGGCATTCTCCACAAAATCAGGAAAGGAAAAAGCTGTGCACAATGATGATAGACAAAGAGCTAAGTTAAGCAGGATGGTGACAGTGAAGTAGTACTGAAAATGGTCTGAGAAGATAGTTATGTGGAAAGTTCCATTTAGATGAAGACTGCACTGCTGCTGTAGGTTAAAGGAAGGAAAATTAAGTGAGCAGTCATCAGGATGAGATCTGGGTGCTTATACAGAAGATAATGGTATCAGAAAGAAAGGTACAAGGGAGGATGTGTCTGCACTGGTAGGCAATAAAACAGTAGGAGCTGACATTTTGAGACTCAAATTAATTTGCAAAGAAAGGCACAGAATGAATAGAAATGAATTATACTGGAAAAGACGCAAGCATGGTTTTCTCAGTACAAAAGACATCAGAACTGTTAGAAAATATGCTCAGATGGATGTCCTGGGTGCACATGATCTTGTAAGAAACTAAACTTAGAGAGAAGATTTCAAGCTCTAGCAGTGACTAATGAAGCAAAACATATCTATGTCCTTTTTATCGATGTTACAGGAGAGCATGTTAAATTTTCATAGAAATAACTGCATTAAGTGTCTTTCTACTAACATTTTGAGGACCAAGATTGCAACAGCCCGAAGTTTAAAAATAGAGATTTTAAAATTTATTTTGTAGGGGTAAATATACCCCTGACACTGCCGTCATATACTTCTAAACATACTATATGCATTTCAACTTACTGGAGATACTCAATATCTAACCCAATACCATATTCATGGGTGACTTTAATTATCCCACAAGTTGGAATCATATGCAACACCAAACATGCACATACAGAGATTGCTGGACTTTATAAACACAAACTCCTTGGACCAGGTTATCAATACAGCATCTAGGGTCCTCACTAATAAGGGCGAGCACTGTACACCCCAAGTGAAATGTCCTCTTTAGTAAAGTCAAACTACAAAATGGTCTCTTTTAAAGTAAAAATAACACCTGGAACTATAGCTAATCCTGGAACATTCAGGAACTGTGCTAAGGCTATCTTCCGACTATTAAGTGATAACCTGACAAAATTATAAGCCCCCTAAACATTGAGTACACTGCTGCCTTTGTGGAACTGTTGACAGATACTCTAAACAGGCATGCTAATAGTAGGAATAAGTACAGAACTAACTAAAAAAACAAGCGGTCCTGATGGAATCACAGCATAAATAGGCTATATAACAAGCAGAAGGAAGAAGATCATGGCAAAAATTAGGTGTAGTAGCACACAGAAGGATAAAAGCACTCTCATCAAATTTAACAATCAACTCAGAGGACAAATACGGTCTAACAAAACCATATTTAAGGTAAATCTGGTCTCCCAGGCCAAGGACAACCACAAATCATTCTTTATCTATGTCTGCAACCTCAAAGGCAATACACAATTATGTGCAGAGCTCATTGTTAATGGAATCATCTACATTGAGCCAAAAGATATAACAAACCTGATGGCAGACAAATTCTGCTCTGACTTTACTCCTCTCTTTCTCCCGATCTCTCTTCAGGAAACATCCTCAAGTATAACTTTCCAGACTATCACTAGGGAATGGGTCCTCAATACTCTCTCTAAGGCCAAGAACACTGCATCAATGGGCAGTGACAATATCCTAGACTGCCTTCTAAATGGCAATGAAACATGACCTATCAGGCCTTCTGGAATCACTCTTTATACATGCCTCAAACAGGCTTCATGCCTCATGAATGGAGAATGGCAACTGTCATCTCTCTACACAAAGCTGGGCCATCTATGGACTCTGGAAACTACAGACCCATAAGTCTGACTAATCTCATATGCAAAGCCATGGAAAAAAAATTACCATGGAAATGATGAATAATGACATAGGAAATTTCCAGACACTGGACTCAATCCAGTTTCATCAAGGGCAGGTAATGCTTACTCAAACTGGTGGACTTCTTTGAGAAGGTCACTAAAGCAATGAATGAAGGCAAAATGGTTCACATCATCTACCTTGACATGGCCAAGGCATTTGACACATTACTTCACTCAGGCATTCTCAACAAACTTATGAAGTTAGGTTTTAACCCATATGTCACCCAGTGAATAGCCAGGTGGTTCGCAGAAAGGGAGGAACAAAGCCATACATATTGAAAGCCCCATGACCAATCAAAACAGGCAGCTAAGAGCATTAATTAATACTTCAAAGGTAAATTAAGAAAAAATTGTTTCTCAGGCAAAGGGCAACCACCAAGCTTTCTACAGCTATGTCCGTAACTTCAGAGGAAATACACAACAATGCGCAGAACTTATTGCAAACAGTATCACTCACACTGAATGGAGGCCATTGCCAACCTTTTGGCTGACAGGTTCAGCTCAAATTTCTCACCCCCCCCCTTGATAGTCCAAAGGAAATACCACATAGCACAATTCCTCCAACCATTACTAGGGAACAGGTCATCAATGCACTTTCCGGGTCCAAAAAATGTTGCATTAATGGCCCTAATAATATCCCAGCATGTTTAATAAATAACATGAAACCTGACCTCTCTGGTCTACTTGAATCACTTTTCAACTGCAGCCTTCAGTCAGGTTTTGTGCACAAGGAGTGGAAATGGCTACAGTCATTCTCCTCCATCCACTAATCTGAGTTACTACAGGCCAAAAGTCATACCAGCCTCATATGTAAGGCCACAGAAAGAGTCATCATGGACATGATAAATGAGGACATAGTAACCTGCAAACACTGGACCCATCACAGTTCTTCTTTGTTAAAGAAATTTCATGCCTATTAAATCTGGTGGATTTTTTGAGAGAGTCACCAAAGCAGTGGATGAAGGCAAGACTGTGCACATAGCTTACCTCAATATGGCCAAAGTTTTTGATATAATACCCCACTCCATTATTATAGACAAGCTCACTGATTTAGGTATAAACCATTTAATTACTCACTGGATAGCCATCTGGCTGATAGGACCCAGGAGGACAAAATAGGTTAGGCCACATCCACCAAGAGGCTGGTCTTGCAGATTATTGCTAATAATACACCCCTATGGGTCAACCCAGTGGTCAGGTATCTGGGTGCATATGTAAAAAGCAGCCTTACTTTTGACCACCATGTGACCACAGTGGTGAGGAAATCCTTTTGTGCTGAGCAACTTATAAATAAGGGAATGGTATCTAGGCCCAAAGAGGTCATTATCCCACTGTACTTCACCCTTATCAGACCAATCATCGAGTGCAATGCTCCCTTTGGTATGTACCTGACCAGGCATATGCAGCAACTAGAGCAACTTCAGAGGTTCCTTACAAAAAGAATACAAAGCATAACCAACCTGCCTTATGCAGAGCACCTTAAAGCCCTTTCCCTCTACTCAGTCTCCTATATATTGCTGAGAGGTCTTGTATGCCTGGCTTACAGGGCATATGAAAACCCCATACATATAAATCTCCTACATATTCATATGTCAAATATTACCAGAAATGAAAGGTCTATGGCCCTAAATTTTGCCTGTGACTTAAACAGAACATGCTGCAGAGACAGGTATGTGTCCCAGAGACTGTCCCTATTATGGAACAAGCTTCCCATCCATGTGAAGCTGAGTTTATTACCCAGTTTAAGCACTACCTAGACCAGTGGATGGGGAATAGGATATTTACATCGAGTTTGACACACATGTCCCTTATGGACAGAGCTAACTTATAAATGCCTGGCCTTCAATGGCTAGATACAGGACATCATTACTCTTTTAGGAAAACTTGGCTAGGCTTAGAAAGGTCCCCTGGGTCATTAGCCTAGTAACACTCTAAGAATCTATGATCTATGGCTGAGAATAGAGGGTAATGCAGGTTTTAAGGTGAAAGTTTAAAAAAAAGATCATTTACAGTGCATGAGAAAAATTACATTTTGGATGAACAAGTGTGAGTAGGGATGTCTGTAGCTCAGATGAACCTTGATGGGCTGAAGAAGTCTTCAATAATGGCATGATATAGGCAAAGACAGTACTGATGAACTTTATCAGACATCAATGCCTGCAGCCGATACACTAAGACAGAGAACTAAGGAACAGTCATCCTTTCAGAACTTGTGGTCATTTTACTCATAACATACATATACATTTGCCATGAGAGAGAGAGACTGTAACATACATTTATGAAGGCATTTTTTGAAGAGACATTGAGATCAGTGAGAATGACAGTATAACAGACAGAGTGATTTATTATACTAGCAATTCTACACTGACCTGCAGAATTTAGAAGATATGGACCACCATGCTGACATTATATGCAATATCGAAAAGGAGATGAACAGCATTAAGAATAAGGATGACCTAAAGCTGATGCTAGGCCTTACTTCCAGTAAGACGGTAGTCCTCTTTAGCAGTTGCTAGAAGTGGTGAAGTACCCCTTATAAGGGAAAGAGAATATATATCCTGGGATACACACCAGTTTGGCTTGGTAAAAAGCAGATCATGCCTGCTCAACCTAGTTTATTTGAAAGGATTACCAAGACTGTGGATAAGGAGTACATGGTTCATACTGCCTACCTGGACCTTGGTAAGGCTTTCAACCATATACTCATGCTAGGATTTTGACAAAGTCTCTCAATTAACCCATTTATACTTTATTTGATAGGTAGCTGGCTTTATGACAGAACTCATTTTGTTTAGGTTGAGAGTGCTTGATGGAAGAGTGTCAACACTGGTGACCCACAGGGCTCTGTACTGGGGTCCTCTTCTTTGGTATTTACTTCTCTGCCATGAAAGATGATATCAGGGGACTATGGCTAATCAATGTTGCTGATGATTGCAAACCAATTATCATATCTATTATTATATGCAAATTCTCCAGCAAGAGTCAATGCTTGGAGTATTAATTGTTGAACTATCCTCAACACCAAGAAATGCAACATAGCTCCTTTTAGTAAATCTGTCATCTCAACTGCTCACCATGTGACCAACATTCCACTTTAATTTGCTGCAGTCATTAGATACTCTTTTGACCACCATGTCACTGTGATAATTAGAAAATCCTTGTACCTTACACAAGATATTCTTTATGGAATCCCTACAAGCTCCCAATGTATTTCTTCTTTATTAGACCCATCATGCATATACTGTTTCTTTTGACATATATCTCACTAAGCACCTAAAACAACCTGAGAGGACTCAAAGGTTCCTCACTGAAGAGATCTCAGATCTCAGCACCCTTAACTACTCAAATAGACTAAAAGTCCTGCCTCACTACTTAGTGTCAAACAGACTCCTGAGGGAATGATCTATGGTTAGCCTTCTGTGCTATGAACGCCACAGCACTCTTTGAACTCCTTCAGCTAACTAGAACCAGCAGTAATGCAAATACTCCCTGTAAAGACCTAAGAAATATGGTATCATATCAACAGCACTAGATAGTATGACAGGTACTTAACTCAATACAGTCCCCTTCCTTTGAAAAGTTTGCCCTTATCTGTCAAGCAGAATACCTCTCTCGCAACCTTTAAAACCAAACTGGATGACAGAATTTGTGACTGCAAATGTCCATATGGGATATGTAGGGAAAATCTGCTTAATGGTGGACATTGCTAGTCTTGCACCAGCACTATGTGATGTGGTTGAGCTTCTCAGTGGTCTCCTTGGCCATAAGCTTACTAAGAATCTGTGAGCCCAAAAACCTATAAGAATTAGCTCAAATCACTCAATAGAACTGAAGTACATTTGTAGAGATTTCTGCGAAAATTAAAAATAATGACTATTTCAAACAAGTAGGAAAGAGTCTAATAATTTGGGGTGATCTGTTATGAATCTGTTTTATAAAAAGAGCCACAGTTCACAATAGGGATAACAATATCATTCTAGCTAGCACTATGAACACGATAAAGCAAAACTCGTTCTTTTTTGTAGAAAGTCAGTTTAACACTGAAGCACTGCACTTAGGTTTAGCCATCTTCCTGTGCCTTGTTTCCTGGCCAGAATTACTTCTTGGTAGTAACATATTCTCAGTGAGGAACAAAGGATGATCCTGCGCTCTGCTTAGATACTGATATTGGGAGCATGATACATTGCTATAGCTCCTGTGCCTTTCTTTAGTTCTTTACTTGCTTCATAATGTTGGTCATCTCTCATTCATTACAAAATTAATTAAAAAAATTCAAAGTTTATAGTAAATGTATTTTAGGACAAAGATCAAAAAGAAATGCGGATTCCTTTATATTAGAAATAAAGTTTCTTAATCCAACCTAGTCATTAAAGAATGACTTGAATACTGAGAGAGACCCTACATTTCTGACTGATAATGGAGCCCATTCCATAGCAATGGAATCATGTGTGGAATATATTGATCCCTACATATTGCATTGTTGAGTGGTACTATATCTAGGGTTCTTCAGCATCTTGTCTCTCAGGTATCAGAAAGAATTTCAATACTCAGTATAAAACTTTTATTCTCAAGAGCTCTAAAACCAAGACATTCTTTTCCTCTTATCAGGTGAAAGTTGATTTTAAATACATTTAGAATTGTCAGCAGTTTTGAAGTAAGAGACCTCTCTTACTGATGGAACATTTTTAGCAAAGTTTCTCTTGAAACTTTCCAGAGTACTTATGGCGGTTAGACACTAAGGACAGAAAGGGCCATCATACTGAAGGAGTGGGTAGGTTAAAGATTTATGAAGGTCTGTACCTGTGGTGGAGGTGGTCCCAAGAATTTATAACTGGAATAATAGTCTCATCCACCTCATACCTTTGGATTTTATAGCTAAGACATTTTCATTAAAGAAATGTTATTATTTGTAATAATGCATATGTTCTTTAGCTTTTTGACATTAGCAAGAGTTTGTGCCATTTAGACTCATGTTTATGAAGTGGTGATATTTTTTGAAAAGTGATTATAGTACCCCTATTGTAAGTGAAATCTAAATGATATTAATGAGCCCAATAATTAACTGTGACCAGTTGTCAAGAATCATACCCATTATGACTACAGCCATATTTATTTGCTAATAATATTTCATTATTACTTTTTGCTTTTCTTCACAAACATTTATGCCTATAATTTATTTTATGTTTATGCATAACCTCAGTACACTCCATCTTTTAATACTAGACTATTAATGCTTTTATTTTTTAATCAGAAATGCTCCAACCTGCATATCAGCTCAAATGTTAATAGCGCTTTGCAGATGAGTATGTTTTTAAATGCAGTTTTATAATGACAGTGTATATAATTAATTGGGCTGTTTAAAGAATTAACAAACTATATACATTTCTTTGGTGCAGTTCTTTTATTTTATTTTATTTTCAAACTCAGTCTAGAGGTTGTGGGTTAGGCCTTGAGTGGTCTGGATAGAAATAAGACTATAACGCAGCTTAATACTTCATTACTGCGATTTAAGCACACTGATGTATGTAAAATGAGTTTGAGTGTTGGCATGCAAAAATGAATTTAAAGATTATGTCATGTAACCTGAATGGGATTCAAAACCATCGCAAAAGAAAATTATCATTTCATATATCTTACAAGTCCTCTGCCCAAATTGCACTGCTCCAAGAACTGCATGTTAATTGATTAATGGAAAACATTTAAGAGATGAATTAGTTATGCAATGTTTGTTGGTATTCACAAAAATAAATATTCATAAAAAGCAATAGATGTAGGCACTTCTGAGTTCTCCACAGAAGGATATTGCTATTTTGCACGTAAAGACAATAGGACTGGATTTATTAACAGCTACCGGAAGTGCAGCTGTTGTGTTGGAGGCTCAGAATAAGTGAAAAAATGTTTTTTTATGTGAGTATGTCTGCATGAACACAATCAAGCATTGTGCTAGCACTGCATCCTAGCATCTCAGACAAGTGTGAGCCACGCATGGTAGATTATTCAGTTCAGCATCATCATTCCTGTCCATGAAAACTACTTCTGTCAGGAGTTGCACTGCTACTTCCACAGCCCTGGCTAGAAGATGGATTGCTACCTGAATGTGAGTGATATGTGCTGGATGAGCTTTCCTTATGATTATGTCCAGAACCATGGCCCCTTGGCTTACCATGTCTAGGTTTGGACACTGCAATCATTGATGGACCAGTGGATGTAGTGTCCCTATAGGAGCAGGATTTTTCATGGCCATGTTTGCTAACACCAAAAGTTGTAGTGGCTTTCTGGCCATGTGAATGCTCACCCTCCCAACAGACATTCCATCATAGACACTGCCTGATCCAGTGTGTAATTCATCCTGTCTAAGGAGTTTCCCACAGAGATCAGGGAGTCACTCACATCAGACTGTATGATGTTCATCTCTTCCAAGGTCCAGGTAAAATGTGCCTGTGCCTCTACTATAACCCCACACATACATCAGGTGGCACCTAATGACACACCAGGATCGGAAGGACAGAGGACAGTAGGCTTCCTCTGAGTGCCTATACTAACTATCCTGTGTTGCACCATGCCTTCACAATGGCTACTGGAAAAAGCAACTGGCTCTGCAACCAGAATAACCACACTAGCCTGATCAACTGTGTCACACTTAACCTGTCCTATATCAGAGGTCTTCTTGTCATTGTTATTCGTAAGCATACTGACTGTGTCCAAAATATGGGCAGGGGATGTAGAAGCCACAACCTCAATGTCAGATTGAAACTCTGCTCAGCTTGACTATGCCTCTTTATTGTCACTATCATCATCAGGGGTTACTGATACTCTGACATCAGGTGGTAGGAGTTCTACAATACCACTCTTGGGATCACCTATGATAACAAGCAATGAACACAACAAACAGAAAAAGGGAGAATAAAATTGATCATGTCATTTCCTTATTTGAAATTTATGTTAAAATTTAACAGATGCTGAAGCAACACCAACTTTACTTGCATATACACCAGAATCCACCTTATATTAAGTACTAACAATAACCAAACATGTGCTTACCATGTGTAGGTGGGCTGGCAACATGCAACAGAGAAGTTATTTTATGTGAGGAATGGAAAGGAAAGAAATCTGCTAAGTATCACAATGCAAATAAAAAATGAAAAAGAGAACAGTCACCTTCACAAGTGCAGAATTAAAACATTCTCATAAAAAATGTTGTGAACAATTGGATTCCCCCTCACCCCAAGAATAACTTGCACTATTTGTCTATGACTAGTCTGTCTCACAGTTATCACACAGTCTCTCTCTATTTATATATATATATATAAATATACATAACTATATATATATATATATATATATATATATATATATATATATATATATATATATATATATATAGGTCCCTATCAAATGATAGAAAGCTCATTTGATAGAAACTCATTTCACTGACACCATAAGATAGAAAGCTCAAAACAGTGAAAACTTATTTCACTGAAACTCAAAACACTGAAAATGCTAGATGTCCTTTTCCCTATGGTAGTGCAATCCTGGAGTTAGTATATATTGTTTGGGGGGGGTATAGGGGCATAGCCCCCCCACATAGTTTATGTAAATGTTGTTTTCTCCAAACAATTATTCACTGTAGTTATAAGTATCCATGTGTAGGGTTTAAAATGTATAAAGTATGTGGGGGGCTACGTTCCCCATACCCCCCATTGTGGGGGGCTGTGCCACCCACACCCCCCCTAACTATATATACTAACTCCAGGATTGCACTACCGTGGGGAAAAGGGCATATAGTATTTTCAGTGTTTTGAGTTTCAGTCAAATGAGTTTTCAGTGTTTTGAGCTTTTTGTGTTTTGGTTTCAGCCAAATGATTTTCCATCAAATGAGTTTTCTATCATTTGATAGGGACCCTATATATATATATATATATATATATATATATATATATATTTATATGTATATATATATATATATATATATATATATATATATATATATATATATATATGACATATTAGATATACACTCTGGGCCTGTTATCCAAATCTGCACCTATGCCAATGTCAAATATTCTGTGGGAACCCTCTGCTGAGCTATCTTGATCTTTGACAGTGGACAGGAACTCCTCTGTTTCAGTCAGTGGTGGTTTGATAGCAGGGTCCACCTCCCCATAGCTACCTGTTCCTGGGCAACTATAGCCACCCTACAGCAGGCAGAGGTTATCATGTCACTTGCCTTTTGTTGTATCTGGAACTCAGTTCTGCCATGCCCTCAGACAGCATTAATGCCATCGACCACCTGCTGACATATCCTATCTGTAGCAGATTCATCACCTCTACCTCTCCCTAACAGAAAAGCTCCATGGTGATGTAAGGCTTGGATAATGACCTCATTCACTATATCACTATATTGTGGCTTTTAAGGTACATATTGCTTCTTGGGTCCCATATTCCTGTATAAGATGAAGTAGAAAATAGGCACAAGCAGTTTATATATATATATATATACTACACAGCCAGGATGGCTGTGAGTTCAATTATGTGTGACTGCATGCATCCAACATGCACACAAATACTTAAACATTAATTGCTCCCTTTGACTTCACCCAAACTAAGACCTCCCTAGACACAAAATAATTTAAAAAAAATCAGATATTAACACAGCTCTATAACACTTCTATAATGGAGATGACACAGGTTTAACTGTGTAATACATAACACCATTAACAATAATTAAAAATGTAGCAGTAGAAATGTAAGACAAAGCTATTATAACTGCCATCATACAACAGAACACATTTTTTTCTTCTAACATAGTTAAAAATGCCAGACCTTCCAACAAAGTTAGAATATACTCATCTGCAATAACTGTGCAAACAACAAAATACATACAAAACTAAAAAATAGTTTCTCTAGCATTCTGTAGCATACTTGTTTGCAATGCAGACATGGCTATGCCAAAAGAAATGGAAAACAGAAAAAACATTTAAGATAAAAAAAATTGATTTTCAGCAGTCAGTGCAATTCACCTTTTAATGTTAAACTAAAAGTGTTATGTACAAAATAGCAACATACCTTGACAATACAGCAATATATAAATTAGATAATTGTCCAAAAGTTCTGTTTTTTAAGCAGTTTTGAAATTTCTGGATCAAAATAGTCTCCACAGTACAATGCATGGATATTAGCTACACAATTAGCTTTGTATAGTGCAGTGTCAGGTGGTAAATCATTAGCATTCCTAAATACTGCAATGTGCACTAAGTATAAGGAATATAAACATGGTGCAAGGACTTACACAATTACATGTACATACCCTAGCAATGCAAGGATGAGAATTGAGAAGTGTTTACTGTAGATAGCATGCAGGTGTTTCTGATAAATGTGACTGCAGGAGAAATCACTTTTCACAGTCTCTCATCTTTGATGTACACCTACAGAGGGTGTGTCAGAAGAAGAGACATGCCAAAATGTTTGCAAATACACTGAGTAATTTAGGAGAGTGATGGTCCTAACATTCAAGTGCTGGCTTTAATTACCACAATTACTGTCCCTTTGTAAGAAATGTTTATATTCAAGGGAGTACTTTAAGCATTGATGAAGATAACATATGGCAATAAAACAGACATACTTGCTATTAAGAAAACATAGATAAGGGAATTAAACACCATACAGAAAGAAAGGGATACTCCTGCAGTGTTTTCAGTCTTTGTTTAATATTGTATGTCTGTATATGGATGTCCTAACTTTAATAATGTCCCAATCATCCCAACATTTATTGTCAAATGAAAAAGGACTACTTTCATAACTTGTTTCTGTTGTACTTTCAATGTGACTTGATGCAACATCACATTACCATTATATCTAAACTCCTTTTCACCTTGTTAATATATGTATTCACCTGTGGCACCTATGGGAAATACTCTGAATGCTTGTTCTCACTACCTTTTTTGAGGGATCAAATCCATGCAGGCCCTTGTTGCAAGATAAACAAGTTGCTTAAACATGTGAAATGTATATTTAAATTATTTGCTCTACTTTTTTCCTTGTATCATTTGCTCACCATCTGGCATTGCACTCCATTGACTGGAAGCAGACAATATCATTGAACTGCATTTCACTGACAAGGTAAAACTGACAAATTTTATTTGGACTGCCATCAATAACACAATGGAAACTGGCATTGTTGCACTTTCCTGAGCAATATGAACAGTACTGAGTGAAGAAATTCAAATTGCCAAACTACTATCTTTGTGGTATAATTTGTAAATGTATTGAGCTTTGGGAAACAGTGCAGGGGATACAGGGATCCAAATCCTTTTCCCTGATCATTTTACTGAGGGAATGCATACTAAATATTGGCACTCATTTTGTTGTATGACTGTTCAGCTGTGGGAATCTCAAGTAAGGTCAGTGTTGCCTAGCCATTTGAAGTGATGTAAATATTAATTGTTTTTGCTATGTGAGCAATGAAAGCATTTATGCTGTTCCCTTTGCCCTGCTCCATTCCCATGGTATTATGTAATGTCCTGATATTGTAACACATACATGATATTACTGATGTGGCAATGAGATCTGAGATGGCTAAATGTATCACTGCAATGCAGTACTAGTTGTGTTCATTGCTGCATATATAGTGAGATTCATTTCATGTGTCTTCAAATTGTTATTCCCAAAACTCTGTCTGAATGTTTCTAATAAATGTTGCCTTCTGCATTTGTACACTAGTTGGCAGCATGCAATTCCCTTTCACTGCTTAGTAAAAACAAAAGTAAAACTCCAGCAAAGCTAGAACTTCCACTGAGTGACCTCCCAAACCTCTTGCATCAGAGGCACATGGGATATACGCAAATGACCCTTATGAACATCAGGTGTTTCAGCTAACTGGCGATTCTAAATGCCAGTGACTTGTTTTGTCATTTTAATAGACAATTTCAGGCCAATAAAGCCAAACCCCACTAGCTGTGGATATGCATATTTTGGCTTTGTTATGACCTTGTCAGCACAGCACAAGCAGAGTGCTTGAATAAGCATAAGAAATGCAGGGCTGTTATACCCAGCTGATGTCCATTATCATTAGGGTCACTGCAAAAATATTCCAAACAAACAAAAACAATAAGTGAGAAGGTCAGTGAAAAACCAATCAATAAAAACAAAATGAGCACTCCAGCAAAGCTAGAACTTCCACTGAGTGACCTCCCAAACCTCTTGTATCAGAGGCACATGGGATATATGCAAATGACCCTTATGAACATCAGGTGTTTCAGCTAATTGGCAATTCTGTATGCCCTGACTTGTTTTATCATTTTAATAGACAATTTCAGGCCAATAAAACCAAACCCCACTAGCTGTAGATATGCATATTTTGGCCTTGTTATGAACTCATCAGCACAGCACAAGCAGAGTGTTTGCCTAAGCATAAGAAACACAGGGCTGTTACACCCAGCTGATGTCCATTATCATTAGGGTCACTGCAAAAATATCCCAAACAACAAACTAAAACAATAAGTGAGAAGGCCACTGAAAAACCAATCAATAAAAACAAAATGAAAACTTCAGCAAAGCTAGAACTTCCACTGAGTAACTTCCCAAACCTCTTGTATCAGAGACACATGGGATATATGCAAATGACCCTTATGAACATCAGGTGTTTCAGCTAATTGGTGATTCTCAATGCCCTGGACATCAGCTGGGTATAACAGTCCTGTGTTTCTTATGCTTAGTCAAACACTCTACTTGTGCTGTGCTGATGAGGTCATAACAAGGCCGAAATATGCATATCCATAGCTAGTGGGGTTTGGTTTTATTGGCCTGAAATTGTCTATTAAAATGATGAAAGAAGTCAAGGGCATTCAGAATCACCAGTTAGCTGAAACACCTGATGTTCATAAGGGTCATTTGGATATATCGCATGTGTCTCTGATACAAGAGGTTTTGGAGGTCATTCAGTGGAAGTTCTAGCTTTGCTGGAGTTTTCATTTTGTTTTTATTGATTGGATTTTCAGTGACCTACTCACTTTTGTTTTAGTTTGTTGTTTGGGATATTTTTGCAGTGACCCTAATGATAATGGACATCAGCTGGGTATAACAGCCCTGTGTTTCTTATGCTTAGTCAAACACTCTGCTTGTGATGTGCTGTTGAGGTCATAACAAGGCAAAAATATGCATATCCACAGCTAGTGGGGCTTGGCTTTATTGGCTTGAAATTGTCTATTAAAATGATGAAACAAGTGAAGTGCTTTCAGAATTGCCAATTAGCTGAAACACCTGATGTTCATAAGGGCCATTTGCATATATCCCATGTTCCTCTGATACAAGAGGTTTGGTAGGTCACTCAGTGGAAGTTCTAGCTTTGCTGGAGTGTTCATTTTGTTTTTACTGATTGTTTTTTCAGTGACCTTCTCACTTATTGTTTTAGTTTGTTGTTTGAGATACTTTCACTGCTTAGGGAAAAAAATGACAATTTTAGTTTAGACTGCCTTATGTAGCACAGAACAGCCTGGTGGCATTTTGCAGCTGTCACACTCTGATTAGTACTCAGGGAAAAGATATATCTGATAGGTAACTTTCTGTGTAGCACAATGTGTAAGTGCAGTGAGCTTAGAGATAACGGACATTTGTTGCATAGTATAGGTCAATTCTGCTTAAATGGTACTTTTACATAGGGTTGTCTGAATACATATTTCATCACATTTTGTGATACCATTGTGTTGTTACTTAAAAAAACAGCACTGGTCACCATTGCTAACATGTCATATTTCATCTGTTGACTTTCACATTATTTGTCATTGACTACAAGTCTGATAATGTGCCACACAAATTACATGTTTGATGTTGCAAGAAAATCTGAGAAGGGTGAATGTTTCACTTGGATATACTTCTTGTTCTGGTCATTGTTACATAGATCCATTCATTGCATTTCATTTACTTTCTACTTTTTTGTCTATTATATATTTATTTTCACATGTATTTTTCCATTTGCTGTGCGATCAGCATCACAAAAGCCCAGTTCACTACCTAGGGAAAAAACATGAAACATTTAGTTTAAGTTTCCTTATGTAGCACACACATGCCTAGCAATGTTGCACTTTCCTCAGCACTCTAGAAAGTACTGAGCAGAGGAATTTCACCTGACATATACCTACATCTGTGGCACAATATGTACCTCTGACAGAAATAATGCATATGAAGCAGTTGTTCAAATCTTCTTTAGAGATTCCATTGCAATTATTCACAATATGTACTGCTCATTGTTTTTTTTTTTAATTTGCATTTCCTCTCCATTTGGCAGCATGCAAAGAAAGTTTACTGTCCCAGGAAAAAGTGAAAAATTTAGTATGGTCTGCCTTAGGTAACGCAAACATACCTGATAATGTTCCACTTTCCTCGGCCCTCTGTTTAGCACTGAGTACAGAAATTCCATTTGTAGCATACCTCCATCGTGGTACAAGGTGTACCTCATGTGAATTGAAAGAAATAAGACACATGAAGCATTGTTTGAATTATCTTTAGAGATCCCATTTCAGTTATTTACAACTTGTACTTTTCTTTTCATTTCATTTCATTTTCTTTTTCATTTTAATTTACATTTGTTCTCCACTTGGCAGTGCATAGGCAGAGTTCACTATCTAAGGAAAAAAGTGAAACATTTAGTTTAGGCTACATTAGGTAATGCAAACATGCCTGGCAACATTGCACTTTCCTCAGCACTCTGGATAGTAGTGAGAGGAGAAATTCCACATGACATATAAATATCTCTGAGGCACAAGGTGTAAG
This sequence comes from Protopterus annectens, assembly GCF_019279795.1. Lineage (NCBI taxonomy): Eukaryota > Metazoa > Chordata > Ceratodontiformes > Protopteridae > Protopterus > Protopterus annectens. The sequence continues at coordinate 1,831,322,160 of NC_056725.1, forward strand.
TCCAGTGACTTAAAATAAAGATCACATCTGATTAAGGGTTCATATCCACCTAAAAATAATTGTACAATGAGTGTAAGAAGCCCATGTCTCACAACATTTTGATTCGGACTGTGACACTAACGAAAAATGGTAATGTTAAGACTATTTCTTGCAAGCAATTAATGAATAATTCTTGAGTAATTAAACTTTTCTATTTAACACATAAGATTAATGTGTGTCCAATTTCCTAGACATGATGGTGATATTTAACATAACATTCACTTGTATATGTATGATAGGCATAATATTTTTGTTAAAATCATCATGACTCATCACATATCAAAACTATGTTTTTAGGACAGTTATGTCTTGTAAAGTATGTACATAACATCCCCCAACCTGTATTATTAAACTCATTCAACTGAGTTCATCTGAAGTATATTTACAAACAGAAATAATGACTTTTACATAACAATGCATCCTCAGCAGTAATTCAAACCACACACATACAGGCCATTCTGAAGTATATCTCCAGCCATTCTCAAATTAGTATAATTCTAATTTCTATACCTGAAAGGTAGCTCTCCTGCGACAATGTCAACTATTAAGTTAACTATCACTTTTTGCATGCTTCATCCCAAAGGTTTGATTCCCAGCTGGTGCAATAAAATTTTAACGTTGTGTAAGCCCCAGCATCACGATATGTCACAATTCATCTTTATTCTTCCAAACTCCAAGGATTAAAAGCCATGCCATTAACCATTTTATTGCTGAACACTGGAGCCTGGGTAAATAGGTTGGACATCAGATATGACATAGGTCAATGCCATGTTGCACACCCCTACTGCTGTGATGTAAGTAGGGCAATGTGTCTGCCGAATAGTCCAACTGGTTTCAATTGCACAAATGCAGTTGGCAAGACTATGCATCTTTGCACAATGAAAGAATTGATAAGATTGTACTGTACTGAAATTAACCAGAAATAACTGAAATGAGACTGAAACAAAAGTATTTATCTGTTAATTTCCCAAACTTATGCTGAACAGGTGTCAGTCTCTTCTTTACGGGCCAAGTCTTGTGTACTTTTCAGAATGAATTCTCCAAACACTGTAGTTCATTCAATAAGGCTTTACTAGATGTTTACAATATCCAAATACTGTCTTCATTGACAGTGCTGATAATAACAGTGTTGTTAAATATATCCATAGTGTCTGCACATATCTTCTGATTGTCCTGAATAATCTAAATGGAAACAGTCTTTATTTGAACTAACTTCAGTGCTCAGGCTATAAGCAGTGTCTGTAATCGTTTCTGTAATGTCAGGTCGAATGAACTACCTAACCTTATCTGACTTCCCTAACTGTATCTGAAGCATATTTTAATAACACCAAAACCCTGTAATGCTTTACATGCCCTCTAAGCCTTGGTTCCCTTGGTTTCCAAACCTGGTCTTAATCTATCATTCCATTAAGGAATATTCTGTAGCTGGCAAGACTGTAGCTTTCCCTTGAGAAAAGAACATTCTGTATTTTTGTATTTACTGCACATTTTATGCATGTCTTTCCTTTCTAATAAATTGTCCCTTATGCTTGACCAGCAATGTTATTCTTTCTTTCTGCTTAACTGCCTTTTATGCATAAATGGAACACAATTTCTAGGCCTATTTTACCATTTAGCCTGTCTAATGTCTAATAACTACTTTAAAATGGAAATCCCTAATCTAACAGTTGCCCCTGAGGTTCCTGATGAAAGTCTACAGGTACCTACTTCTGTAGTTACCTTACATCTGTATTGCTAACTACTGTACACAGTTTTATGATACCTGATTATAATCTGAAAATATATATATTTTTTTTAAATTTGGTAAACCTGCTATTTCAATTTTGAGTACTAGTTATCACTTCAGCATGTATGGCCTGTTTGGATTGAAGTCTTTTAACTTTATGATTTAATTATAAACTTGACCATTAGGTGTCACTTGAATGCTTATGGCCTGTTTGAATTGAAGTCTCTTAACTTTATGATTTAATTATAACTAGGCGATTGCTTACCTGGCTTAAAGTCTGTTACCTTTATTATTTGATTTCCATATTACCGAGATTCATAGTCCTTAGAGTATTTAAGTCTAAGTTCTGATGTATGAGTGATATATTAAAAACCTGTACAGTATTCTGAAAATGCGTGTCTTTTAATTCTGTGGCTTTTAAAGCTGATTAACCTGTCTTTGTGAATCTTTATTTAAGTTAAACAGAATATGAACTGTTAACCCTGCCTATTTTTCTTCCATATCTCTGCATGCTGTAATAGTAAAGTTACACTGTTTATTACCTATGTTTTTTACCTTATGATCTTGTGCATTAGTGTACTATGACGTCTCTCTCTCTTATAACAAATTAAACCTTTTTCTGTTGTTCATAGATTTAAATCTTCAAACATTGTACTGTTTCTTTTTATTGTATAGCTAGCCTATCAAGCATGATGGTTATTTTCTGAAGACCAATTGAAATCTGCACTAAAGAGATAACTTTATAAGTGGTCTTGAAGCATAATTACCATATCCTGTGTTAACTTGCGTCTGTAAATTTTCATTTAAATTTGCTCTATAATGCTCTATAATACTACTTACCTTTTTTAACTTTTATGTGCTGTAATAGATGTCTGCCTTTTAACTTTGTGTCTGAAACAGTTTATATTTATGAGCTATAATAGTTTACTAAAACCTATACTTTCTGTACTAAGTCTATACCTTTGCATTGTCTGTTAGTGTCTTTTTAATTTTCTGACTAATGTACAATAATTACGCAAAGTGCACTGTAATCTGTAAACTAATTAACAAATTAAGCATACCCTGTTATGCCTTAAGTGCATTGAATAACTATTACTACCTATTTTTTAGATAACTTATCTTAATAGTTTACTAAACTTATGCTTTCTGTATTTCAGGTCTATACCTTTATATTTTCTGTTAGTGTCTTTTTTAACTTTCTGACTAATATACAATAATTAAGTAAAGTGTACTGTAATCTGTAAATTAATTAACAAATTAAGTCTGCCGTGTTTAAACACGCGTATACTAAATATTACTGCCTATTATTTAAATAACTTATTTTAATAAGCTTGTAAAAAATTATTCTGTCACTTTACCCTTACCTAATGACTAAACAATGCAATTCTGTTACTTTGCCCTTAAAACTAATGACTGAATAATGTGATGTAATTGAGTATTATTTTAATATTCTGAAATTTGACTGAAATGTACTATACTGAACACATAACTGAGTATGAATGTCATAGTTTGAATCTTGACTGAAATTTACATTAGCATATACTGAACATTTAAAATAGCTGTGTATATTCTGGAAACTATCTAAACTAATACTACAATAATATCTTTTGCCAGTGTTAACTGAACACAGATAAAAGCATAACTGAAACTGTTACATGTTATATTCTGAAAACCAAACTATTAGTACCTTTTTCTGGCAGTATTGTCTGAACACAGATAGACTGAAAACTAGTACTGTTGACAAATTGTCTGAAACATGAGAACATTTTGACAGTGTTACATGAACACAGATAAAGAAATGAACTGAAATCTGTTTTCCTGTCAGTATTGTCTGAACACAGATAGACTGAAAACTAGTGCTGTTGTACAATCATCTGAAAACATGAGAACATTTTAACAGAGCTACCTGAACATGGATAAACTGAAATCTGTTATTGTTATATTCTGGAGACTAAACGATTAATATCTTTTTGTCAGTATTGCCTGAACATAGCTGAAAACATAAACTGAGACTAGCACTGTTATATAACTGTCTGAGAACATACATATTTGTTTTAACTCATACATTTTAACTTTAAACAAACATTGAAGAAATAACTGAAACACATAGACAGTCAACTTCTGCACCACAGCTCTTGCCAAATTTTTACTCTGCATTGTCCCAGTCACTGATGACGTAAAGAGAGGCCTGCTCTAATGTTGATGTGTCCTTTTAATAGTTAGACGTTTTAAACCTCTTCTTTTCATTTATTTTGCAAGTCTGGGTGACTAAAGCTCTTGATTGTATTTAGTATCAGATCCTTAAAATATCATTTCCATTTTTAGCAGTTATAAACTGATAAAGTGATAACATTGCTTATTGCCCTGACCTTATTTACATTTTTCTGCATGAAATAAACATGTGTAGCTTTAACAACTATAAACTGATAGTATTGCTTACTGTGCTGACTTTATTTACATTTTTCTGCATGAAATAAACATTTGCTGCTGATAAGCTCTTGCAAGTCTGTAATCAAACTTCTTCTTCTGTTGGCTTTTCCCGGTTAGGGGTCGCCACAGCGGATCACCTGTCCACTTATGGGTAGCAGTGGAGTTTTACGGTGTTCAGTTGCCAGCCCGGCACCCAACCTTCCACAGAAGGCACACACATGCACACACTCACACCTAGGGCCAATTTAGACTGTACAATCCACCTACAGCATGTCTTTGGGATGTGGGAGGAAACTGGAGCACCTGGAGGAAACCCACATGACCACAGGGAGGACATGCAGACTCCGCACAGAAGGCACCCCAGCTAAAGATCAAACTGGAGAACTTCTTGCTGCTAACCGTGGCTGCCTCAAGTCTGTAAGCAAACTGCTAACTTCAAATGAAAGTAGTAATGTAACACTGTGCATTTCTGCACCTATATGAAATCAATTTTAACTGTTGAACTTTTTACATTTTTTCTCGTGACCCTTAGATTTTTACATACTGTTCTATGAGTGAAACTCCACCTACTGTCTCACCATAACTGTTTCTTTAGTTAACGTCATTTAACTTTTCAGTAGTATAAAAATGCTGCAAGAATTTATCATTACTATCTACAATTTTCTTGGATAAATAGTAAAACTGTAAATGCAATAAATTGATGTTTGCCATACTGCCTTATGCCTTATGGCATACAGTACTGTCTTTAATTTAGCTTGCTAAACTGGCTGTAATCTGATCAGATGTGCTTGGCAAACTGCCATCTCCATACGAAACATATACAGTCCCAAACTGATTATATGATGTATTCTATTATAAATAAGATCTGAACTCTTACTGTATTGTCACCTTGACAATGTAGCATTGACTTTATATTTTACATTCTGTAAACTAGCAAACATTATTTTGTTTCTGTCTATATCATAGCTTATTGTTTATGTATTACAACACTTTAGTACAAAGCTCTTAACTAATGACTGTTAAACAAAACAATAACACAAAAAAATTAATTTCGTAAATCTGTAACTGTAAACCCTTTTTTTGTGAATTAATTTGACTGATATTTCTGATATACCGTACAAAACATAGAGGTATATGGCTGCCCTTTTTATCTAACTGGCCACACTCAATATGCATTTCTGAGCACTTCAGCTGTGTCAGCTGAACTGGAATTTATTTTATCTTTAACCCATAAAGCTGCATGTTCCTGTCATAACTAATTCTTTAAAATCTGCACATTTGCACAAATCTTGTCACTGAAGTCTAAAACAACATATATCTCTAATGACATGTTCATACCTAGATACCTAGTACAGAGCTGTTACACTTTGAACTGTTAGCTGCTTTAATCTTTGACCCTTTAAATCCTGACAAAACTGCATTTGTGTCCTCTAATAAAGATTTATGTGTAACTGAAGTTGATTCATCTGTAAACAATGAAATATTATCATTTCTTTTAACCTTAAACAATGACAGATTAATGCTCTGATTTGATGTTGGAGTGCTGCACCCTTTACATATAGCTATGGAATGCATTATTTCTTTATTTTGCTTTGAAATGGTAGCAATTTTTCTTTGCACTGAAGTCTGTTTTTCAGTTATACTGGAATTTACTTATTACAATCTGTACTCTGATTCCTCCTGTCACCCCTCAGTGTAATGTTTGCACTTGATTCAGAAAATAAGAAACTAGATGAAGTAATGTGAACTTGAGACATTTCCTGCATATTATCATATTATGTACGTTGACTATGTTGACATTTGTATATTTAATACTGCAACATAGCTCTGTATTTTGAATTGTATGTGCTGAAGCATTTGCACAATAATTATTTAAGTCTGAAACTGTACTGACAGTAGCTGACTCATCAGCTTGCTTCTGTGATTTAACCCTTTTGCATTTAGAAATACTTAGGGCAGGATTCACGAAGGCTTGCACGGAGTGTAAGAGACGTGTAAGACTCCATGCAAGCCTCCGATCCAGGAACAGCCCGAAACTCCGTGTAAGAGACCAGCTAAAACGTCTCTTACACGGACTGGGCGTGGATATGCTAAATACCTCACTTGCAGCCAAAAGGCATGCAAATGAGGTAGAGTAGTGATCCACGAAGCAGAAAGCAGCCCACGAAAGAGCCGTTTTAGCTGCAGAAATGTACTCAGTTGACAACTGAGTATGTTTCTGCAAAAATCACAATGGAGCCATGTCAGCTCCAAATAAAGGGTGCATATGTGTCAGGCAGCATGTCAATGGCCAAATATGTGGCCATTGGCAAGGTACCCCGATGCAAATATGAAAAATATATATATTTTTTTTCAGAGATCGCCGATGTTTAAATGCAGCGCAGCCCCGCGCAAACGGGTTGCGCTGTATAAAACATAAAAATGAAGGTTATAAACCCACAAATGTGGGTTTTATGCAATACATGGATTTACAATACAGGGACCAGCAGACCAAAAACAACATGGCCACCGTTTAGTGGTTGCTAAGGGGGGAAGCTGAGTCTAAGAGATGTAACTAAGCATTAGTAGGCAATCTGATGTAAATGAGTGTTAGGATACTGAATTCCACTGTCACATAGCAAATGAGCACATTCTGAGTAGTGTAAGAGATACATAAGGGGGAGGAATAGAGTAGGAGATAGGTGACATCACAGGGGGGAATGGTAGAAAGAAATGCAGTTCATTGGAGGTCAGTGTTACATGACAGATGTCAGACACATATCATGGAAAGAGGAGTGCCATAAGATAAGCATGGGAAAGTCAAGAAATGGAAGGTGTACGCTGTTGCCTACACCAAAGTTTCTTGCTGGGCGCGTGTGTAAGGCAGACTGAGCATATAGGAGCATGTTGGCAGACTTCTAAGACTGTTTGCGCTGGTGTGCGTGTGTTTTAACCCGAATAAGCAGATTCTGAACCGTGTAAGCATGTGTGCATGCGTGTAAGCCACTGTGAGCATGTTTCTGCTGGTATGCGCATTGCTCCCCCCTGAGGAAACAGAAATGAAAAAGGAAGCAACCGAATTAGTAGGAAGCTAATAGGGAATACTGCTGGAGCTAGCAGGTGAAAACAATTAGAAGCAGGCAATTACACAGGCAGAATAGTAGCTCAGCCAAGCACTTAAAACTCTGCAAACAGCAGTGCAAGATGTGTCTCTTAAGAGACACTGCAAGACAGGAGTAAGCTATTAGAAGTGAAAACTGAAAAAGCTGAACTCAGAGCAGAAATGCTAGGGGCTGCCATAGCTGTCATAAGTAGACATAGGCGACTTGCTGAGGGTGGTGACAATGCAGATGGTGCCAGACTACTCGCAGTGAGGAGACGGAGAAGAGTGCACAGGCCCAGGGTCACCTACCACGGGTTACATGAGCTGGAGATAGTAGAGCACTATAGAGTGGACAGAGACCTCCTGCAGCAAATTGTCGAGCTGTGCAGGCCACGCCTCACACACAGAACCAACAGAGGGGAACCCATCCCATTGGAAACCAAGGTATGTGTTGGCCTAAGAATACTAGCAACAGGTACCTTCCAGAGACCAACTGGTGATATGATGGGGATATCACAGGCATCAGCCTCCAGGGTACTGCACCAGTTCCTGTATGCCATGTCAGCATATGTCAGTGATCATGTATATTTCCCCAATGCCCGTGAGGTATTGGCCAGCAATATGCGTCTCTTCCAGCAAATAGCGGAATGACCTGAGGTAGTGGGTGCAATAGACTGCACGCACATACGCATCAAAGCACCAGCCGGTGAGTGGGGTAGGGCCTACATTAACTGCAAGGGCTTCCCCTCCATCAACTGCCAGGTCGTGTGTGATGCCCAGGGCATAATAATGAATGTGTGTGCTGGCTGCCCTGGGAGCTACCATGATTCCCATATCTGGCATTTGGCGCAGCTGTACCAGACATTTGCCAATGGGGACATCCCACACGGACACCTAGTGGGGGATGCAGGTTATGCACTGGAGCCGTGGCTGATGACATCCATCAGAAATGCACACACACCTGAACAGGAACGCCATAATGAGGCACATGCACAAACACGTAATGTAATAGAGCGTGTGTTTGGGCTGCTCAAGTCACGGTTCCGGTGTCTGGACACATCTGGTGGAGCCTTGCAGTACTCACCAACTACATGTACCCAAATTGTCATGGTATTTGCTATGCTACATAATATGATCTTGCGAAAACAGCTGCAGCAGGACCAGCATAGGGCCGGGCCAAACAGCCCCCCACCATTGCCAAGGCCATCACAGGCAGAGCGTGACTCGGAGGAGGAACAACCTCAGCCTGCCCCAGTAGGCAGAAGGAAGCGTGCCCAGTATGCCCTGGCCTTGGCAAAGAGGCAACACATAGCACATACACTGGCTCAGTAGGAACCCTGGGAATGATACCCCTCTCTGACTCACTCATATAATAACATGGATGCCTAAAATGACATAACCTGCTCTCAAACATGTACAGGGAGTGTAATATGTGCATCCAACAGAGGCAGCCTTGCAGCACCACCTGAGGAATGAATGCCATGTGTTAAGTAATGTAACACCATGTAGTATATGCACACTTGAGGACCCTGACTAACATCCTACCCTCACCAAGCATGATGCCACAATATGACGATGGGATGATCAATTGCAATAATTGGCTGAAGTATTGCAGTTAGTCAAAGGGGATCCAATGTGTGCCAGCCTGGGATGACATGCTGAGCATGACATGATGCTCCACCTGCTAGGGGTGGCGTGCACCTATCAGTCCAGGCTGCATGGATACTGGCAAAGGCTGTCGTTACCCACAGTGTGCCCTGAATAGGTAAGGCTCAAAACACAAACCCACCTCCAGAGGTATCACAAGGGATAAGAACCTAGATGTAATGCTACCCAATGCCAGAAGTCTAAACAGCAAGATGCGTGCAGTGTAAACCCACCCAGTATGAAGAATGTTGATATCTGTCCTGTAACAGAAAACTGGGTCAAGGCTTACAACAGCACCCTAGCACTACCAGGTTACACCTCATACTGTGCTGTACAGCCTCAAAACATGGAACAAGCTACAAAAGGAGGGTGACTAGCAATAATTGTCAAGGATAACCACACCCCCATGTTGGTACCACAACAAGAAGCAGCATGGACTAGCCATGGTCAAGTAACAGTGGCTAAAACTGCTTCCCAGTTTATAGCCTGCTACAGACTACCGTCCTAACACCAGGAACTGCACCTGGCCTATGTTGGAATACATGAATATATCAAGCCCCCCAAACCACATTATATTGGGTGACTGAAAATACCCAGACATAGACTGGGAGCATTATACTAGCTCCAACACTGTAGGAGAAAAGTTCCTAGAATCCATAAACCAAAATGCCCAGGAACAACGTACCACTCCCACAAGAGGGGTAAGCATACTGGATGTGATAATCAGCAACATGGGTACTGGATGGCAAGAAGAGAAGTGTATCCCTCACTGGTAAGACCAGACCATAGAGTAATTACACTGGATATACACATCCTGACCACAGTCCCTGGCCAGAAAACATAGTGAAAAACGTGTGTAAAGCAAAAGTTGCACTCCTCCAAACTGATGTGGAATCTATTAAAGGCCCTGTGCAGGTGCAAAATAGGGGTCACACCTCAGAACCTGTTATACAGGCATTCCATGAACACAGCCAGGAATGCTTGGATTATGCAATCACAAATAACAACAAGACACAATGCCATACACGCAGGCATCTTGCATGCTGGACTCCAGCCATTACCAAACCATGCAAGAGAATGAGGAAGCTACTACATGATAGAGCAAACATAAAAAGGGAAGTAATCACTGATCAGTAGTATGGCAATAAAATATGTCCACACATACAATCCACTAAGGCCAGCTACAACAAGTTGAATCTGTGAATCCTGAGGCAATGTTACACCTGCCCCAAGTACACAGACAACCCTCAACTCCCCCCAAGAAATACAAATATATGTGAGAGATGCAACCATTTATCCAAACCGGAAGCTGAGCTCCCGCAACTCAGTACTGTCAAAACTAGTCAGGAGGAGAAGGTAACCACACACACACCACAAACCCAGTCCCACATAGACCTATCACAACTGCAAACCAAAGACATAAACACAGAAAAACATTCACGGAGGCCCTAATTACAAACACAACACACCAACAGAGGCCTCCAAAGCAGACCCCCAAGCAACCACAACCTCCAAACATAGCACATGCAACACATAGTACAAAAGCTGGTGTGCCAAACAGTCACAGGCCAGAAGGAGAAACAACAAGCCTGATACAGTTGTAATAGGTGACTCCATAGTCAGACACACTGCTGTCCCGCTCACCAGACTGAACAAGGGAAAGGGTACAGTAAGCTGCCTGTAGGCTGCTACAATACGCCACATAATACAAGTACGCAGGTCACCCCAAAGCAAGTAGAAATATGATGCAGTCATTGTCCATGCTGGCGTGAATGACCTGAGATGTACCTCCCTGGACTACATGAAAAGAGACATAGATAAGCTCACTGAGTATGTACTCCAGGCCGGTATGACACTGACCGTTTGCAGCATCCTACCCTCACCAAGAATGATGCCTCAGTACAAACACAGAATGATCAGCTTTAACAAGTGGCACAATTACTGCTGTCATTCCAAGAGGATCTAATGTCTGTCTGCTTGGGATGTCATGCTTGACAAGCCATGCTGCTGTTCCAGGGATGGCTTGCACCTGTTACCCCTGGGCGTCTGGATATTGGATAAGGCTTTTGCCACCTCCATAGAGCCTTACGTAGGCAAGGCTGAAAAGACTAACCCACCACCCTAGAAAACATAAGTGGTAAGAAACATAAGGGTAATGCTGACCAATGCCAGACATGTAAACCGCAATATGCATGCTCCTGAGGCCCTCCCCCAGTGTGGAGAACATTGATGTCTGTGCAGAGACAGAAACCTGCTGCAAGCCTCCTGACAGCACACCAGCACTACCAGGTTATACCTCATATCATGCGTTATGGCCCCAAAACCTGGACCAAAACATAAAAGGAGGGGGAGTATCCATATTCAGCACAGACACCCATACGTCCAGGTAACTGACCCATGTGCACCTAACCGTAGGCAAAACTGCTGTACAGTCTGTAGCATACTACAGACCACAGTCACACACACAGGAACCCCACCCAGCCGTCCTGAAGACACTGGACAGTATGAATGTCCCACCAAATACCAAACAAGGTACTCACAAATTACCACATAGGTGGTAAACCATTATGTATGGAAGGAGTAATCAGGGACCTAGGGACACAAGTGGACAGTAACCTGTTATGTGACACTCACATTGCCAATCTGGCTAGGAAGACTGCCTATATTGGACACCGTATCATGAAAGGATTCACATCTACGTCAACAGAGGTCATTGTGCCCCTGTACTGTTCTCTTATCAGACCCATAATCTAGTACAATGCCTCATTTGGGATGTACCTTACCTGACACCTGCAGCAGTTAGAAATACCTCAAAGGTACCTCACCAAGAGGATAAAGGGTCTCAAATATATATCATATGCTGCCTGGCTGTAGACACCCCAGCTGAATGCAGTCACATACTGCCTACACAGAGGCGTTGTATGCCTGTTGTACAAGGCCATGTCCAACACAGGAGTAATGGACATGCTCCACCCCAGAAAACCCAAAGCCATCGGAGCTGTGAGAGTGAGAGATGTCATCCTCAACACATAATGAAATAGGATGTGCTGGAGGGACAGATACATAACCCAGAGGCTCCCTACACCCTGGAACAGAATCCCACTCCATGTTAGGCAGAGCCCCTCATTGACACTCTTCAACAGGAATCTTGCCAAGTGGACGGATGACCGTAGATGTACACTGAGGGTCTTCACCGTGTCACATCCAGACAGAGGCACAGTAAAGTAAATCATAAATGGCCATAATATTCACATAGCAAGGGGTGGCGAAAGCCACACACACTCTGGCTAGGCTTATAAATGCCCTAGGGTGGATAGCCTAGTATGAACCTATGAACCTATGAAGATACAAATTGTACAGGACACTAAGGATAATCACAAGGCTGTCTCAACTGATGGTAGGAACCTTGTTGGGAATTCACGGATATGCTCTGAATCACTCAAATATTACAAACAACATACCAAACACACACACACATATTGCCAACATACAACCTGACAGGTGCAGTGCAAACTCCCCCCCCCAGAATGCAAAATATCTATCCCAGCAGACTGCCAGCCCCCTGACATTGCAGATGCTGAGGTAACAGCCAGCATCTACAAAGCAAAACACACAGCAGCAATGGTATGAGATGGTGTCCTGGGCTGAGTCCAACATGGACTCCAAGAAGAATGGAATGCCAAATCACACTACTGCTCAATGTCAGCCTTACCACAGGATATGTACCCAAACAGCAGTGTACAACAACAGTGGTCCTTCCCAACAAAGGTGTTGCCTGAATGGATACTGCAAACTATCACCCCAGAATCCTGACAAGCTTGGTCTGCACAGCTATGGAAAGGATCAGCGTGTACCGCAGACATAAAGATATTGGGGACCTACTGACACCGGACCCTACCCAGTGTGGCTTTCTTAAGTGCAGATGCTGCCCCTTAAACATGTTTGACTCATTTGAAACAGTCATTAAGGTCATTGATGAGGGCAATGTGGTCCACACAGAGTAGCTGGACCTTGCAAAGGCTTCCATACAATACCCCACGTGTTCATTATAGATAGGCTCACCAGCTTAAATATAAACCCCTATGTCAGTAGAGTGGTTGCAAATCAGACCAAGGACAGAAATGACATGGTCAGACATGCTGCAGCCATGTCAGACTACAAAGCAGATATAACTGGCATCCCACAAGGCTTGGTCCTGGGACCTCCCTCGTTTGGTATATATGTCCCATAGGTACAGGCCAACATGGAAGGACTGTGTCTGAACATGTTTGCAGAGGACTACAAACTGGCCACCATATCTGACCCTCCAGCTGACACAAGCATCCCACAAAAGGGCCACATAGAAACAGACAACTGGTGCCATAGCCATGTCAGCAAGCTAATTGCAGAAAAGTGTATAGTCAACCCCATGGATATACAGTAAGTGCCCACCAATTACCACATAGGTGTTAACCCATTACGTACTTAACATGTAATGAGAGACCTGGGGACACAAGGTGATAGATATCCTGCATTGGACAAACATGTGGCTGTAGTGTTTACAGAAACATACCATATACCCACCAAATCATGAAGGTTGTCAGATCTAGATAAGGGAAGGTCATTGTGGCTCTGCAGTCATCCTTCATCAGCATTACAATTGACTACAATAGCCCCTGTGGGATGTACCTCAGCAGACACCTCCATCAACTGTAAAGTCCCCAACAGTACCTCACCAGGAGTATCAAAGAGCTTGAACAGATGCCATGTGTTGCCTGATTAAACAAACTGCAGCTCCACACACTGCCATACTGCCCACCCAGAGGCAAGCTGTGCCTGATGTATAAAGCCATGTCCAAGCTGGAATCAATGAACATGCTGCACCTTGTACAATCTGAATGGCAGTGAGCTATGCACATGAGAGACCTGAACCCCAGCACTGACATACATAGGACAAGCTGTACTGCATGATCCATAACACAGAAGCCACCCACACTCATGAGTAAACTCTCAGTACAGGTGATCTATAGAGTCACTCATCGAGTCTCCTCAAGAGGAATCTTGATGAGTGGATGGGAGATGGTAGGTTTACCCTGGGTATCACTGTTATGTTACAGGTAGACGGAGGCACAGTATACTAACCATGACATATGTCATGGCAAACTCCACTTACAATGTGTGTCAAAGGACAAACACACTCTCCGACTAGCATTAGAAATGGCCTAGGGCACATCACTAGTGTTTGCCAATGTACACCTATGTTGTGGAATACACTACCAATGTTGGACAAGCCTGGTTTAAGTAGTTCATATCTGAACATAATGCAACATGGTCAGATGTGCACAACTGGCCCCTAACCAGGCTGTTGTGCTCACTATGGAAATGTAAAGCAGTGATAGGACTAAAGCCCAGGATACTGTCCACCACAGTGAAAGTACTGAACCAGTACACTATACAGTACTACAGTGTTAGGTCAGTATGAAAGGATGTTGACAACTGTATGCAAAGTATCCCATGCAAACCCTGCAGGCACAGTATAATCCCTGTTGTGTTCACACACAAAGCAGTTGGACAGTAACTACACAACATGACACACAACACACAACCATAAACGGGAGATATTGTTGAAGTTCACACTCATCCACAAATGTGGTGGGCTGCAGAGTTCAACATATGGAAAGCTCACACTGGGCATGCTCGCACACTTTGATAAATGAGACATATGTCAGACAACATGCCATGGGAAGGCTGAACTGGGCATGCTCACACACTTAGGCCAAATCTCAGTTTGGCAGCTGGCCACACATATTTGATATTTGTACGTGTTATTCCAGGAACCGACCACATTACAGCAATCTGCCCAGTGCACACAGTTAAATGACTACAGAGACATATGTGATATAGTGGATCCCTCCCATATGCAAACATCTTCCACAGATACACAAGTTGTTCATACAAACAGGGAATGCTATGGCAATAAAGACCTGCAAACAGTCTATCAGCAACAAATAATGTGCATCTGACAATTAAGCATATGGGTGTAGAGGTCAACACTAGGCTGTTTGCCCTAGGGAATGACAGCTTAGCCAGAGTGTGCTTGGCGTCTGCCTCCCCAGTACAGTAGGCTACTGTGCCACTGTAAAGTAGGTCACATAAGGCACCTTGTGAGGCTAGTGTGCTGTGCCTCTGTCAAGCAGGGACACAGTGGAAATCCCAGGGTTTGAATTTGCTAAGCCACATCCATGTTGTTGGTGTGTGCTGGAAGAGGGTTGCTGAGGACCTCTAACAGTAAGTGGGCATCAATAACAGACTGAGGGGAGCCTTATCTGCATTGTCTGGACAATTTCACTGTCAACACTGTGTCGTGATGATTATGAGGGATTGAAGTGATGTGACGGTACTGTTCAGAGATGTCCTCCCTCTGTGGGCTACTGCTCTGCAATGTATTAGCTCACTCTGTCTGTTGGACAGCTCATATATGGCTGGTGTACACCTGACAGATGTCCTGTTGTGGAGCAGTCATGGGTATATTTGGGATAGCATGATCAATGCAAACCTTCCACATGCTCATAGAATGCAATTGTCAAGGATTATGCAGAGTGGCCTGTATACGCCCCCAGCATGGGTCCTTTGAAGTCTTCCACCCCAGTCTTCACAAGTGTAAAGTCTGCTTTTGATAAATACACTTTGTTTGCAGTGACAACCTTGCCTGGGGGTGGGGATGGGATATGGATGTCCAGGGAAAGGTGGGTATGGTCAGATATCAACAATGGTGGTCTACCTCTGGTGTGGAACAGTGAGTACCCATGTTGCAGATGTTCATGTGCAATATGTATTCCCCCTTGTGGCTGTGGTGAGTGGTTCTGCCATAGCACATGGACTCACAAATTGTAGTGGCTGCAGGGTAGTGTTGTAGAGGCCTGAGTAGTTCCCACACACAATATGCCTGTACCTGACATTAACAACTGGAATGGTGTATGTGAACACCTGCATATCCTGGCACTGTTCCCAGGGAAGCAAAGTGTGTGTCCTGGATGTGGGAGGGGTGGTCTGGACTGGTTGTGTTGTGTGTTACAGGTCCTGTGGTCATGAAGCATGGTATAGAACATAACCTGCCAGTGCGATGTGCATATCTGACCCTGAAGTAGGTGGCTGCAAATGCATATATATGCTATCCCCCACCTGACAGGTAGTACTAGATGTACATACCTCTGCAGAAATAATGATGTCAGCACCCTATAAATACTGCAGGTGCAGAGCAGATGCCCAGTAATTTGGATAGTGTGCTCTGCTAATGTGTCTCCCTCAAGTGTCATAATATAGATAGGTAGGGGGTTGAATCCTGCAAATGCTCAGTGTGTGTGTGGGTGAGCGTGGTTGTTGTGTGTGCAAGTCTGTGTGAGGGAAATGTCACTTTTGGCAATTGGGAAAACACACTACAGGATGCACATTCCCCTTTCTAAATACTGATGATGTCAGCACCCTATAAGTACAGCAGGAGAAGGGAAACCTCCCAGTAATGCGAATGGCGCACTCTGCTAATGCGTCTGTCTCAAGTGTCATAACATAATAAGGTAGGAGTTTGAATCCTGCAAATGCCCAGTGTGTGTGGAGGGGGTTAGTGTGTATGCAAGTCTGTATGAAAGAAATGTCCCTTTTGGCAACTAGGAGAACACACTACAGGATGCACATTCCCCTTTCTAAACACTGATGATGTCAGCACCCTATAAGTACAGCAGGAGAAGGATAACCTCCCCGTAATGCGAATAGCGCGCTCTGCTAATGCGTCCGTCTCGAGTGTCATAACATAGTTAGGTAGGGGTGTGAATCCTGCAAATGCCCAGTGTGTGTGGAGAGGGGTTAGTGTGTGTGCAAGTCTGTATGAAAGAAATGTCCCTTTTGGCAACTAGGAGAACACACTACAGGATGCACAGTCCCCTTTCTAAACACTGATGATGTCAGCACCCTATAAGTACAGCAGGAGAAGGGAAACCTCCCAGTAATGCGAATAGCGCACTCTGCTAATGCATCTATCTCGAGTGTCATAACATAGTTAGGTAGGGATTTGAATCCTGCAAATTCTCAGTGTGTGTGGAGAGGGATTAGTGTGTGTACAATTCTGTATGAAAGAAATATCCCTTTTGGCAACTAGGAGAACACACTACATGATGCACATTACCCTTTCCAAACACTGATGATGTCAGCACTCTATAAGTACAGCCGGAGAATGGAAACCTCCCAGTAATTCGAAAAGTGTGCTCTGCTAATGTGTCTCTCTCAAGTGTCATAACATAGTTAGGTAGGGGTTTGAATCCTGCAAATGGCAAGTGTGTGTGTTTGGATGAGGGGAGTTTGTGTGTGTGCAGTTCTGTATGAAAGATATGTGCTTTTTGGCAATTAATAGAACACACTACATGATGTACATTACCCTTTCCAAACACTGATGTTGTCAGCACCCTATAAGTACAGCCGGAGAAGAGGAACCTCTCAATAATTCAAATAGCGCGCTCCGCTAATGCGTCTCTCTCAAGTGTCATAACATAGTTAGGTAGGGGTATGAATCCTACAAATGGCAAGTGTGTGTGTGGGGGGTAGTAGGATGTGTGTAATTGCAAGTGTAAGAGAACAGTTCCTTTTGGCAACTACTACAATACACCAGATGCTGCATATTCCCCCAGTAAACACAGGTGATGTCACCACACTATAAGTACAGCCAAACAGGGCAAATCACCCAGTAATGCAAATAGTGCACTCCGCTACTGGGTCTCTTACTACTGTCAGAGCACAGTTAGGTATGTTTTGGAAACCCACAACTGCCACGTGTGTTTGTGTCACACAAAATGCCCATGTGTGGGTTGTTGTTCATAACAATGCATGACATTGCTTAAATCAGCAATGGCAATGCACACATGATGTATGTGTGTGCCACATACACATATATACCTGTGACCTTCAATAGTTCCCATGTCTGACACATGCCTCAAGTGAATAAATGGTATTTGCACTGCATAACATTATGACTGTGTCTTACTGTGCAGGGGCTGCATGCGGTATGTGTATATACAGTGTGAGTTGTATATGGTATCATCCTAACAGCAGGGGATACACATCTGGTCTGGGCCATATAGTCTACATGTAGTCGATGAACAGGTGCTGCATGTTCCCACCTGTTGTGGGAGTGGTAACATGTTGTTCCACTGCAGTTCAGTGACTACATGCTAGGAACCTTTCAGCTAGTGTGTTGTAGCTAAAGTAATGCTCACACACAATGTTCGGCTGGATGCAGTCCAGACATATAAAGACATATGTAGAGACCGTCATATTCCCAGTGTTGTTAGGGAGGACAGGTGGGTTTCCTGTGTATGGGAGGGTTGTGTGTGCCAGGCTATGAACCAGAAGGCAGTCCAACACACTGTTAGCTGCACATGGATAGGCCCTGATGCTTTGTGCTGTGCCAACAACCTGGAGGTGTGTGTATCTGTGGTGCCTTGAGATACCTCCCCCCTGTTCATGTGTGGTACATGTGTAGGGGACGACAGGCATGGTATGAGGTATAACCTGGCAGTGATGGGTTGCACCTGTGAGCCGTGAATCAGGAATCTGTTACTGCACAGATATTGCAGTTTACCGTGCTGAGGACAGTGTCCAGTGCATGCATCTTGTGGTGTACACTGCTGGTGTTGTGTAGCATTACTGTTAGTGTCCTATCCCGTGTGATACCCGTGGAGGTGGCTATGTAATCTGAGCCCTGCATCAAAAGGCACTATGTGTGTATCAAGATGCTTTGCCAATATACAATGGCCCATGGGTGACACGTGCAAGCTGCCCCTCGCAAATCATTGTGGCTTCCCTAGCATGTAAGCACACGCTGACAGCCATTGGATACCCTATGAATGACATTGGAGATTGAGCAGAATGCAGACATAGAACACCCTTCCTACATATTGTGGTAGCATACCAGGTGAAGGTATGATGGCAACCAAGGTCAGGCTCATACCAGCCCGTGCCACATGCTGAGAGAGCCCTTCTATGTTCCCTATCATGTAGTCCAGGGAGGTACGTCTCAGGTCATCCATAGTGGCATGGACAATGACTGAGTCATATGTGTCCATGCCTTTGACTGACCTGTATGCATGTGTTATGTGGTGGACCATAGTGCCCCACAGGCATATCACTGTGACCTTCACCATGTACAGCCTGTTGAGCGGGACCCCACTGCACCAGCCAAGAGACGTACCTGACACATCTGTAGCAGGTGTGTTGTGTAGCCCTACAGGCTGTGTTTGGTACACAGGATGTGTGTGCCATGTGTGGCATGTGCTCTGTTCCGACTTAACGTATGCTTGTGTACCAGCTGCAGAGGTGTGTGATGCTCAGGCAGGATGCTATTCTGAGGCTCCAAGTATGCCCCAGTGTGTTCATGTGTTTGGATTGCTGTCAGTGCAGGTCTATGTCAGACTGGTATTGTAGTCACTGTAGTATGTCATGCCTCCTGACAGGGTATGCCAGTACTGGGTTCAGAGTGCTCATTCCCCAGATTGGCTATGTGGTTGCATCTCACACATGTGTTGTACGTTCCTGGCCAGGGGAGAGGGTTGACTGCATACATGTGGCAGCTGTGACATTGCCACATGACTCACATATTCCACAACTGGACCATAGAGGTGATTCGCAAGTTACCTTTGCACATGCTACCATAGTAGTGCGATTGCCATGGTGATTACCAACACATAGGGCCAATGGGGAACAACATACTGAAGGTGAGTATGTGTGGGTGTACTGCTTCTGATTTCATAGCGCTGGCATTTATGACTGCACACGTAGGCAAATGCCAGGTAAGTCATATGCAATGTGTCACAGGCAATGTACATGCGAACAGGACAGACAGTGACGTTTTGTCAAGTGAGACATTGACACACGTATAGTAAGCTATGCAGATGTCACTAGGAATCCACAGAAGCTCTGTAAATCTGCATTGCAGGTGGAATCAGTGTTCCAGGGAACCTCAAGCAAACATGCATGAAACAAAGCTACAGTAAGCAGGGCTGGAAGTAGTCCATTGTACAACAAAGAAGGGGTACCACTTCCAGTAGGTAACAGTGCAAATATGCAAGCACTATAAACATGTACCCAGGAATGCACAGCTCAGATGTCCATGGTAAAACTGAAATTATTTAAAATTTAATTTAATTTAAATTAAATTGGTACTGCACACATATCAACATGTGCAAACATCCACATTGCATAGTTGTTGTGGGCAACATGCCACCATTAGTGTACATGTCCATCATTGCATATCACTACTTGCATTACCTTCTACCCTGTGCTACCTATGTATGTGGCTATCTGTTGACATCCTTACCAACAGTATGCAAAAATGTGCAGCTGTTACACTATGGTACTTACTATGGGTGTAGATAACAATTCAGGACAGTCATACAGTTACTGCATCAGGCATGCTGGGATATACACACAATCATATCAGCACACTGCACTGTTACCAACATGATACTATTAATACACGTCTATGTAGTCACCCTGTGCATCAGCAACATGTTAACCTGTTCCTGCACTGATGTTAGAGATTGCAGGAGGTGGCACAGTTTCATCATATGCACAGGGTGTGAACTAGGTATGCCTGAGTCTGCCACTGATACCACCAATTGACATGTATGTGTATGTGTGTTGGTGAGGGACAGCAGTACAGGGTGGGGCACTGTTGATGCAGTGTGTGCGTGTATGTGGTAGCCCTAGGTGTTAACATTTCACATGTGTGTATGCATGCACACAGTTCCACCTCATGGCTGCCATATACTGGAGTTTGTGGACAGCCACAGACTGCACCAGGTCATACAGATCAGTGTCTGTGGCCACGGACATGGTACCTGTGCCTGGCAGGGGTGCTACGGACCATATCCAGTACTAAGCCAGACTGGGTACTGTCATCAGAAGCGGGTGTTCATTGACTGGACACAGGTGCCTGTTGAGACTGTCCAGAGCCACATGCACGTGGTCTCCTGGGGCGGTCTGATGACAGCACAGACCCAGCATTGCTGGGGCTGCTGCTGGCACTATGGGGGCATCCACGGGCCTGTTGTCATCTGCGCCGACTGCCAGCTGCTGCTGTTGCTGGCATACGACCACGTCGATGCTGCAACCGTCCACCATTGCCCTGGCTCATGGACATGTAGTTGTGGAACTGCTGTAATATGTCCCCACAACGTCTGTCTATGACATCGGTAAAATTACAGATAGCATCTGCAATGTCACGCATACTGTCGGTCATAGATGTGCGACATGCTCTCAGCTCCCTCAGACCCTGTCTGGTGTACCTTTCCATACATGACTGTGCCTGCATGACAGCCCGAAACATAGCTGAGGTTGACAGACCTCTTTGGGCACGTCTGCCAGTGGCAGTACGCCCACGGATACTCCCACAAGAACCCATGAGCAACTGTCTGTGTGGTACCATCTAAGGACCCTGCCCATGGCTGCTGTGTGGGGAAGCATGTGCCACAGATACCACATTACCCTGGTCAATGCCCACTGTATCCTGTCCATCACCTAGGGACATTGGTGACATAGGATGTACTGGCAGGATGACTGTGCGCAATGATGGGGTTGACAGCTGTGTACTGTCAATTGGCTGACCAATGACGGACCCTGACACACCTTCCTGTGCCATTACACAGATATCATCATTATCAGTACCTGTGGCACCAGAGCAGCACCAGAACCTGTGGGAGGAAGACAGGAAACACAGTTTACAATGTCTACACAATGTTACCATTGATGCACACATGCACACATGCACACATGCACACGTGGACACATGCACACATGCACACATGGACACATGCACACATGCACACATGCACACATGCACACATGCACACATGCACACGTGGACATACGCACACATGCACACATGCACACATGCACACCCTGCAGTATCCACACAGAGCACTACTGAGTTACACTATTATTACTAGCACTATCAAGACTATTATAGGTATTGTTAATACACACTCACCAGCATGGATGGGCTGCCTTGCTGTAACACCGGAGGGACCTGCAGAAATGAGGGGATTAATGTCAGTGGGCACAACTGTGCCATTGATACTGCGTATGATACAGTTCAGTAGTACAACAGTTGCCTTTCACATGTCAGCTGCTGATATTGGCAATATCACACCTGCACAATTACATACTATGTTGACAGCTACATACCAAGGACACACCTTACACATGCATAAACTAACAGTGTACAGAACAGTCAAGTGTACATATGGCATATTACCTGCATGCTCCATGTCATGTTGCTGTGTGGCTCCAGCCTCCATCATAATGCAGGTGTGTTGCTGTTGATGTTCCTGGGCTGGAGCCACAACACTTAGGAGTAGCCCCTCCAGTCTGGTGAGGGGGGGATGTGTGGCCACCCCACCTCCTGTGGCGACCTGTTGCCTGTGGATATCCGATGCACGCTGACGGACATTTCTGATTAAATCACTGCAGTGATGTCGTACCTGCTCATATGTCCTATTATGCATGCCAATGTCAGTTACCCTACAGACAAGGTCTTGCCACAGTGCAGCCCTCTCCTGCTGATTCTGGCTGGTGCAGGAAAACAGTATGTCATAATCCCGCACCAGGCTCTGGTGTATCTCTTCATCTTCTGCAGCAGAGTAGGCAGGATTTCGCTGACACACCATGTCCCTGAAAGAGAACACAAACAGGATATCAGCAAACTATGACAGCAAAATATGGCACACATACTATACATGATACTCAACTGTAGTGATATACTACTACTCCCATATGTAGCACGTGTGTGTCTCTTGGTGGATACACATGTACATGGCCAGATATCAGTGCTCAGCCGACACCTGTGCAACAATACCTGCCACATTCCATACAACATAGTACCAAGCCCCATCAGTCAGCACACTGAGACAGGTCCAATGCACCACCTCACTCTGGGGGTTCATAACAAGGTACTGTATGTGGAACGTCATCCACTAGTGTGATCTGGACACAAACTAATCGGCCTGGATATACATATCCTACCACCACCACCAGCACAGTAGACTACTTTGAAATATATGTGAATAGACAGATTTTCACTTGTTAGGACTGAGATGGTATCCATGCAGCCCACTGGGCCAGTGGAAGCCACAACCCCAATGCTGACCCCTTTGCAAATGCTTCCCACGGACATCCCCAAGAATGCATGGAACATGCACACACGATTCTAACCCAGACCCTATGCACAAATGTTAAGCATCCTGTCTGGTGGACCCCAGCCAAAGACAATTTGCATAACGATAGAAGGAGGCTACTGCAAGACAGAGCAGAATCACATAAAGGGAAGGCATCTGTGGTCAGCACTAGTAAAAAGCTAAGTTCTCTCATAACAACATCCAAGGCCAACTCTGAGAGGAAAATGGCCAAGGACACTAAAGATAACCACAAGGCCTTCTTCAGTTTTGTTAGAAACATGGACCAAAAGCCTCAGATATGCTCAGAGTTAGTACACAACTACATAAAATTCAATGAACCCACAGATATTGGCAACATTCTGGCAGATAGGTTCAGTGCAAATATCCCCCCTCCCTCTCCCCCAAAAGAAGAAATACTTATCACAGCTGAATGTAACCTCCCTGTCATCTCAGATGTCCAGGTGAGGGCCGCCCTCAGCAAAGCAGAACACACAGCATCAATGGGACCTGATGGTATCCCTGGATGTGTGCTACGTGAACTCCAAGAGGAGCTACAACCGCATATAAAAATGATATTTAACCTTAACCTTACTACGGGATATGTACCTGAACACTGGCATACAGCAATAGTGGTCCCACTCCACAAAGGAGTCACCTCTACAGTCCCTGGGAACTACCGCCCCATAAGCTTAACCAGCCTGGTCTGCAAAGCTATGGAAAGATTCATTATGGGACTCATATACAGCGACATTGGGGACCTACAGACACTTGATCCCACCCAGTTTGGCTTTGTGAAGGGCTGATCCTGCCTTTTGAACCTGGTTGACTTTTTCAAAACAGTCACTACAGCCATTGATAAGGGCAAAGCAGTCCATACAGCCTACCTGGACTTGCCTAAGGCCTTCAACACAATACCCCACTCAGGCATCATAGACAAGCTCATCAGCTTAAATGTTAATACATATGTCACATGATGGGTTGCAAACTGGTTAAACAACAGAATCCATAAAGTCAAACTTGCGGGAGCCATGTCAGACTCAAAGCCAGTCACAAGTGGTATCCCACAGGGCTCTGTCCTAGGACCCCTCTTGTTTGGCATTTACTTCTCAGATGTGAAAGCAAACATGGGTGGGTTGTGGATGACAAAGTTCCCAGATGACTGCAAACTAGGTGCCATAGTCGATACACCAGCTGGCACACACATCCTACAGACAGGCCTCACTGAAACGGACAACTGGTGCCAGAATCATGGCCTAACACTGAATGGCATGAAATGTATAGTCATCCCCTTTGGGTAAAACAACGTACACACAACTTATCACATAGACATACATACAGATACAGACCAATAACACATATGGAGGGTTCACAGTATGTAGACTATTAAATTGTTACTTTACATTACCTGTGTTTGTCACAGCTGATTGCGTTACCGTTTGTATAGGTTCCTGCTGCTGCTAGCCCAGCTTGATACTGTCACTGATGACAACTTCAACTTAGTTTTTCTTAAGTGTAGTTTTTGTTTGTGTTTTTATTTTCTTTTTTTATTTCTTTTTCTCTCTCTCTCTCTGCCTCCAGACGGTGCAATGAAAGTATTGCATGCGTGGACTGGGAGTACAGGATGCTTTTGTAGGTATCTGCATATGTCCATGTGATGGCCTCTGCACCAATTGTTAGCCAGCATTTGCTGATTGCATGCAGCCAGTTGTGTACTGATTGCAGTTCTCACTGTGATTTCAGGACAGTGCTATAAAAAGGTATGTGAGATAGGCATTGCCCTTTCAGATTGTAAGGGCGGGAACCATGCTGGTATGCTGTGGACACTGTTCTGTGAGTGTAAAGGTTAGTATCTCTCTCATAATTCAGGCTGTGTTGTAGATTAACATTTCTCCATTCATCTCTCCTGTTTCCTGTACTAAGTGTGTATGTAAACTGACACCTACAACTACTACTACTACTGTTAATATGGGTGTGTGTGCTTTCCTGTGGGACTTGTGGTGTGTGGCTTGCAAGGTGCTACAGTGACATTATTACCTACTAGCTACCAACTAGCATGGCTGTTTCTGTTCACACACTACTATTATAGAAATCCACTAGATTTGACAGTAAATATACATGACATGCTTTGTGTACTACACATCCTATATTCCCTTTACATTCATTACTACTATTACATGATATATTTATTGTAGCACAATGTTCTTGTATAACAGTCATGGCTTAGTGGTAAGTCATGCAGACTACTGTTTCCAAGGTCCTGGGTTTGGGACTGACAGTGGGATTTTATTTTGCTTTTGAATAGACTACAGGACCTGTCATTCAGAGTGACTAAGGCACTTTTAAGCAGTTGTAACCGGGTTAGTGCTGGTTTGTGTGGAGCTCCCGCATGCGCACTGGTGTTCAGCTCCGTGCACACCCGCTTACAACTGCTTAAAAGTGGTTACTCGTGCGCACACCCGCGCTATTTTCTTTGAAAGAAATGAAAATGGGGAGACAGGAAAGTGGTGACAAAGAGGGTAAGACAGTAGGGAAACAAGCTTGGGTTTTGCAGGTGGGATGTAGGTAAGGCCCATAGCTGCCCATTTCTTCATCAGCAACAGCTGTGCATATGTTTGTAATTTGGTGTGACATTTGAAACCTTCCACCCCTGAGAGAGGTGTAAGGACAACAATAATACTTGTTGTACAGCCAATTGTAATTGACAGTTTCCATGTCTAGCAGATATGTGTGTGAAATGGGCAGCTATGTATGGGGTGTAATTGTTTTGTGGGTACAGAGTGCCCTTTTTTTTTTTTTTTTTTCAGGTGAGAGTGGTATGTCAGGTAAAGAAACTCGGTATAGCTGGGGAGGTAGGTTGGGTAGGTCAACAGACAAGACACACAAGACACATACAGGGGCGGTGTATGACACGTGTGGGGGGGTTACACAATTGACGGGGATGGATGTTTGGATATCCAGAGCCCATGAGCCCAGAGATGGCAACAGTGGAACTGATATCCCCACCCATGGGTATTGCCACTGTGCCTTCACTGCCCAGGATGGGGCTGTGCTGGGGGCTGTGTAGGCCAGGCAACAGGCATGCCCGTTAGTTGTGCCACCTGTGCCTCAAGCTGGCGTAGGGGCCCAAGAACAGATTCCTGGATCTCCCTACGCACCACAGTCCGGACGCTACGGAGGGTGAGTTGTGGTTCTCCTCCGGCCACACTTGCAGAGGGGAGATGAGCCCAATCCCCTGCAGTGCTTCCACCCGCAGGTGGCACAGGGCCACCGGAGGAGGGTCCGGACTGGGCACTACTGCCAGGTGCACTTGTCAGCTGAGGTGGGAGAGGTGGGTCCGCTGGAACCCGCCTTCCCTGTCATCCTATGTTTTGTATTATGTCATGACAGTTTGGGTTAGTAACATACAATACCATTCGCAATTAGTTGTAACAGCATGCATTAGTATTCCCATTAACCAAACACCCAGATATTCACACCATTGAACAGCGAGCATAACACATGCATAATTTGAACAGCAATACACAGTCCAACAACATGCAGGGTTGATTGATGGCAACAGGCCATCAGGTTTGGATGTATGAACAGGGCAGATGCATCAACATACATACAAATATGCATGACCCAACAGAACAGATGTCCAGGGGTGTTAATTGTGATTGCACATACCAATTTCACGTGGAATGGATTATATGTGGTTATAGGGTAGGGTGAAGAAAATATAATTAACACCTTCAAATACCAATACATATGCTGTACATTTCTAATAGCTCCAGATATATACACACTACAGTTCTACCTACAGTTTCCTATGTGATAACTACTTCAAGTTGGTGATAGGAATGTTACTGCTACATCAATATACATTTCCATTTTTATTCATACACGTTCATATCTGGCTCTGTTCAGCTACATCATCCTGCTACATTTGCTTTATATAGCTATAGACAACTGTGGATGTTTGGTATTTCAGACAATCATACTACCTGCATATTGCAGACTGAGAGCAACATATCCAGATTTTGGGATACACATTCCAGCTGCAGGAACATTTTGAACACATTTTGCAGTTTGGTTCTGCTTGTCACATTCATTTCATTCTGTGCAGTATACTTTATTCAGGAGTTATTACTACTTTATTGGTGGATTCATAACTGTTTCTCACACTCTCTCACTTGTTTTATTTTTGCAATTCAGGATGGTACTTACTTCTAGGCTTTATTGACATGTTTTACCTGTAGTTATTACAATCCTTTCCAACAGTCTCACTTCTGTCATGTTTCAGTATTTCAACAGGAATATATTTCACACGTGTTTTGCTCATCTTCTGCAGCTGTACTTTTCAGCCTGCTGCAGGTTGTGTACTATTATATTACAGGTGGGGCATCTTTATTTCAGACTTTATTTCAGACATTTTCATTTTTCTGTTTGGATTACAGACTGCAACACACTTTTGTAATCAAGCAATAGTTGCAAACACTCTTACACAGTTACTTGCACATTTTATTACTTAGTGACTACACTGCACTCTTTTGCTAACTGTCATACTTTTATATTTATTTACAGTTACAGGGAGAGGATTACTGACCTGCCTGGTGGCGCAACCGCACCAGCCTATCGCCATAGGTTTTGCAGTTCGCAAAACGGACACCTGCAGCTGTAATATAAATAAAGTAATATTGGAATACACATCTCCATAATATCAGCTAGGTTAATTTCTTACATACATAATTAGATGTAACTTACTCAGTAGTGGGGCATTGGGCATTTGCCGGGCCTCCTGGATCCAAAGGTTCAGTTGGTCCTGCTTGCATCTCTTCAGGTCCGCATGGTGGTGATGGACCTGCTCACCAGTCCTTGGAATCCCTGTGGCACTGGTGAGATCATGAGCCAACCGGTCCCATGCCTCAGCCCTATATGCTCCCCACAGGACCTGGCCCTGCATGAGTTGGGCCTCATGATTGTGGACAAGGAGCCAAACCATATATCTGGACTCCTCAATGCCCCACCTCTGTGCTCGGAAGCAACTACCCTCACCTACTCCTGACATTCTGGCTGCAAGTTAGTTCTACAATCGGTTATGCTGTGTATTCCCACCTATGGGGCTTATATATGCCGTTTTTCCCACACTTATCTGTGATTGGCCATTTTAGAATTGTATCAGCTTCACAAAACCTGCTTTGTTATGCTCCTCTTTCTATTCATTCCTATATATTTGCTATTACTGCATTTCTAGGTACAGCTGTCATGGCTTAGTCGTTCAATACCTTGACTATGGTGCATGGTATCCTGGGTTCGAACCTGGCCACTGCTTTTTATATTTTATGACTGTCTAGACAGGCTAGGAGGTGTGTCTGTGTAAAGGCAGTTTTGTTACAGCTTGCTCAACGTTGCCCGTCGGTTAGCTTGTTGGTGCGGCCCGCAGCTCCGCGCAAACGGGTTACACTGGTTTACACCTCATTTGGCTATCAGCACGCATATTACGCTCAGCTCAGCTAGGGGCACACAGTTTCAGCGTGTTAAACCACGGCTCACCTATGGGCACTCATTTTGCACCTGTTGAACCACTGCTCACCTTCGGGCACTCATTTTACAGCTGTCAAACCACTGCTCACCTACGGGCAGATGCACTCAACTTGTTAAACTGTAGCTCAGCTATAGGCACATCTGGCATTCTTTATTATTTTGTTATAGGTTCATAGGTTCATAGGTTCATACTAGGCTATCTGCCCGAGGGCATTTATAAGCCTAGCCCATTGTTTTGTGGCTTACGCCACCCCTTTAGTATGGGGAACTATACCCATTATTTTGCTGTGCCTCTGTCGAGCAGTGACACTGAGGTAATTCCTGGGGTATATCTGCGATCTCCCATCCATTGGTCAAGATTTCTCTTGAACAAGGCCAGCGAGGTGCTCTGCCTCACATGTACCGGGATTTTGTTCCACAGCATAGGGAGTCTTTGGGTGATGAATCTATCCCTCCAGCACGTCCTATTAATAGCCGTGTCGAGGTTTAAGTCTCCGCCCTTGTGGCTCTGATGGATCTAGATTTTTGAGGTGAAGCATATTCATCAAATCTGGGTTTGACATGGCCTTGTATGTTAGGCAAAGGTCACCTCTGAGCAGCGGTGGCGACTGAATAGAGCTGGAGTTCTTTCAGTCGGGCAGCATAGGACAGATTTTGAGACCCTTTATCCTTTTGGTGAGGAACTTTTGTGGCCTCTCCAGCTGCTGCAAGTGTCGGGTCAGATACATTCCGAATGGGGCATTGTACTCAATCATTGGTCTGATGAGTGATGAGTAAAGGGAGACTATGACCTCCCTTGATCTAGATGAGAATCCCTTCATGATAAGGTGGGCAATGTAGAAGGACTTCCTAACTACTTTAGCTACATGGGTGTCGAATGACAGACTACTATCAACCTGGGTCCCCAGGTCCCTGATAACTTCTTCTGTGCTCAGTGGATTGCCACCTATTTGGTAGCTAGGGGTAACCTTGTTTTTCCTGAAGGGTATGACTATGCATTTTTGGCATTTAACTTTAGGCCGTGGCTCTGGCACCAGTTATCCGTTTCTGTGAGACCCTTCTGAAGGATATCTGTGTCAGATGTGTTTTCTACTATGGCCCAGTTTGCAGTCATCTGCAAACTTTGTCAGCCATAACCCTCCTGTGTTTGCTTGTACTTGGAAAAGTAGATGCCAAACAAGAGTGGGCCAGGACTGAGCCCTGTGGGACACCACTTGTGACAGGCTTTGAGTCTGACATGGCGCCAGCAACTCTGACCCTGTGGGTTCTGTCACTCAGCCAGTTTGCAACCCATCTTGTGATGTATGGGTTAACATTTAAGCTGATGAGTTTTTCAATGATACCAGTGGGGTATTGTATCGAAGGCCTTAGCCAGATCGAGGTAGGCTGTATGGACTGCCTTTCCCTCATCAATGGCTTTGGTGACTGTTTGAAAAAGTCAACCAAGTTTAAAAGGCATGATCTGCCTTTGACAAAGCCAAACTGGGTTGGATCCAAAGTCTGCAAATTCCTATGTCTTTATTTATGAGGTCCATTATGATCCTCTCCATGGCTTTGCAGATAAGGCTTGTCAAGCTAATGGGCGGTAATTTCCAGGGTCTGTGGAGGCACCGCCTTTGTGAAGTGGGACCACAGTTGCAGTGCGCCACTCCTGGAGTGCGTATCCAGAGGTAAGACTTTGATTAAACAGCTGTCCTAGCTGTGGGTTTAATTCCTCATTGAGTTCGTGGAGCACACAGCCGGGGACACCATCGGGTCCCATGGATGCTGTGTTTTTGCTTTGGAGAGAGCAGTTCTCACTTGGGCGCTGGAGATGTTTGGGGGGCTGCACTCATTTGGTATAGATATCTCTCCTTTTGGGGGGGAGAAGTTTGCACTGAACCTGTCAGCCAGTATGTTGGCAATGTCTGTAGGATCAGTAATCTTCACATCATTTTGAACTAGTTCTGAGCATATCTGGGAGTTTCCTCCTAGGTTTCTAACATAGCTAAAGAAGGCCTTATGATTGTCTTTTGAGTCTTTAGCTATTTTTCTCTCGAAATTTGCTTTGGATGATTTTATGAGAGCTCTTAGTTTTTTACTTATAGTGATCAAGGGTGTCTTACCTTTTAAGGATTTTGCTCTATCTTGTAGTAGCTTCCTCCTTTTGTTGTAGAGTTTGTTTATGGCTGGGGTCCACCAGACTGGACGCTTGCCTTTGGTACAAAGAGTCTTTGTTTTGCTTGGGATTGCCTTATCCATGCAGTCCTGCAGGTGCTGGTAGAAGGCGTTTGTAAGTGATTCAGCGGCTTGAGTATTGTTTTCCGCCGGCTCGGGGGCCTGAAAGGAGACCACACTAGTCTTTAGAAGTGTGAAGTCGGCTTTTGAGAAGTTCTTTACTGTGGTCTTTTTATTTCAGGTGGGGTGGGATGAGGACCTCCAGCGAGATTAGTTGTGATCTGATCTCACCAGTGAGGGGTATACTTCGGTGTTGAACATTGTGCTCCCATGTTCGTGATGATGAGATCAAGTATGTTATCTCCTCTTGTGGGGATGGTGACTAGTTGTTCCATGGCATTTGAGTTTATGAATTCCAGGAACTTTTGGGCTAGGGTGTTTGGGCTTGAGTAGTGTTCCCAGTCTATATTAGGGTAATTGAAGTCACCTAGTATGATGGTGTTTGGTGATACATTTATCCCCTCTAGTGTTTTCAGGAAGGCCATGTGAGTTTCCTGAGTTTGTGAGGGTGGCCTGTAACATGCTACAATTTGCAGAGCAGTCTTGCCTATGGTTAATTGCACCTGGATGGTCTCCGATGCATCGTGCATTGCCACCAGTCTTGAGGTGTGGGTGTCCTTGATGAATATGGATACCCCCCCTCCTTTCTTGGTATTGTCCGGATTTTGGGGCCGGAACGCATGATATGAGGTAAAACCTGATAGCGCTCATCTGTGATATCTCACATTTCTTCAAAATAAATGGCCTATTTCATTACATTTTACATAAAATATAATTTTATATGTGTACATATATGTCAGGGACTTGTTTCGTGCTTATTTCACTAAAAATAAAAATTGATGTTGTGGGGGGCTCAAACCATGACTGTCTGCTTTTCAGCCGACTTTTCTACCGCTACGCTATTGCTTTTTGGTGTATGTTGCATATTTAGTTCTTATATGCTTTTCCACTGACTGCTAACTGTGGCTAAGCTACGGGCACGCCCATGCAAACGAGCGCACTCACGGGCAAACATCTTTACAATTTAAAAAAATATATATAAGATGTTCATTTCTACATTTTATGTTCGTAGTCTGTGGGGGCATGTGTTGTGTTGTGTTTATTCACATTTCCATGTACTCTGTCATGGGGGTTTACTTGTGGCACTTTTACTCTTCTGGGGGCGTGTCCGCTTGCAGGGCTTGGCCTACGGACATGCCCCCTACTGTCTTCTACGGACCGTGTAAGCCTTAGGTGTGATTCAGCATGCCCTCATGCATATGCATGACATGCTGACATCACACCGTTTAACTGCAGCCTTTGTGTAAGCCTTGTAACTCTTACACGGAGGCTTCGTGAATCCTGCCAATTATATTCTTGTACTAATGACCTTCAACTTTAAAAGAACATTTCTAGACTGCTGTACTAGTTTTTAAAATTAAACCAAAGATTTGCTGATGTTTTAACTGTAGAAGTATTATTTTACATGTTTATACAACAGGTATGCAAATGACTTTTACTGATGAATTTAAACTTTTTGAGCTGTTAACTAAAAGTTGCATATAAAGTCTTACATAACTTTATGGTCCTGGAAGAATGTGTGCCGTTGTCTGCAGCTTATTAACCTTTTTTTTTTTTTTTTTTGCTTTTTGGCTGTGTGACTTGAAAGTTTGTGGAGATAGCTGTTAACTAGATAATTTCTTTTATGTTATTATATTATGAAGAAACACTGCTTTGATTTAATACTAGTCTGCTGAAGTTGTTTGAGGCTTTCTTCTGAAGTAAACAATGGTGCTGTACACTTTGGTTAACAGTTGTGTTTACTATATGTAGAGATGATCTGCTGTGTCTGTTTTTTGCATGAAGTAGTGCTGTCTTACTGAAAAGTCTTTTTTGTAATGAGAAACTATAGTGCTGTCATTTCTGGCTTATTCTGTATAGAGTTCACAGTCTTTATTTATGGAAAAACACTGGTATGTTGCTGAAAAGTCTATTATGAAACATTTACTGTCACTATAAACTGTTAATGAAACCTTGAAGTTAAGCTGGTTGCTGCACTAAAACTAAATTTGAAAGAGTTACTTACTGCAGCTGTTTCTGTTGAAGTTATGAAATGTTGCTGATAAGGTTACTTGGAATACTTGCTCTGTAGAACACATGTTGTTGAACAAAACACTGAGTGCTGCACTGGAATGAAAACACTGGTATTTCATAGTCTATAGAACACATGTTGAATGAAACACTGTCATTCTGCAGATTGTTGGTAGAACACACGATATGACTGCTGATGCAAGGTTCTATGGGGTTTTGGGAGTTTTTGTTTAACCCATTGATAGTGGCTTGCCATTGAAAGAATTGATGACTGTACTGTACTACACTAGAATTAACTGGAAACAAATGAAATGAGACTAAAACAAAAGTCTTTATCTGTTAATTACCCAAGGTGCCAGTCTCTCCTTTATGGGCCAGGTCTTGTGTACTTTTCAGAATGAATTCTCCAAACACTGTAGTTCATTCAATAAGGCTTTATTAGATGTTCACAATATCCAAATACTGCCTTTATTAACAGTGCTGACAATAACAGCGCTGCTAAATATATCCAAAGTTTATGCATATATCTTCTGATTGTCCTGAATAATGTAAACGGAAACAGTCTTTGTTTGACCTGACTTCAGGACTCAGGCTTGAGTGTCTGCAGTCTTTTCTATAATGTCAGGTTGAATGAATTACCTGACCTTAACTGACTTCCCTAACTGTATCTGAAGTATATTTTAATAATACCAAAACCCTGTAATGCTTTACACACCTTCTAAGCCTTGGTTCCCTTGGTTTCCAGGCCTGGTCTTAATCTAACATTCCATTAAGGAACATTCTGTAGCTGGCAAGATTGTATCTTTCCCTTGAGAAAAGAACATTCCGTATTTCTGTATTTTCTGCACATTTTTTGCTTATCTTTCCTTTCTAATAAACTGTCCCTTATGCTTGACCAGCGAGGTTATTCTTTCTTTCTGCTTAACTGTTTTTTATGCATAAATGAAACACAATTTCTAGGCCTGATTTACCCTTTAGCCTGTCTAATGTCTAATAACTACTTTAAAATGGAAGTCCATAATCTAACACACAATAACAGCAACATGCAAGATCTGCAATGGACACCAATTCAGACATATTTTCTTTGCTTGACTTTTGCAGACATGGCTGATGAGGGAGAAAATGCTGCTAAATATAGAGCACAAAGGTGGGCTGTTGAGCAGTCCAGGACATGTGTTGCACTTCTCATAAAGCACTAGAGCTGTTGGCTGCTGCAAGGGGACTATACCTGGTCTTAGTATAAGGCTAAGGCTTGGAATACCTTAGCCAAGGGTGTATCCAATGCAACAGGCATTCCATGCACTAGAGAACAATGTTGTCACAACTATAGTGACCTTAAGAAGCACAAGCAGGAACCCTAAGCTAATGGGAGGCTGAAATTAGGACTAGGAGCACCTCCAGTTGTATAAGTTTACTGACCCATAACCTGTCTATGATATGGCATTAATGATCTCTTTAGCCAACCCAGGTACTCATTGTGCTTTCATATATATTTCTTTTCTTTTTGTACTGTACAGCTGCAGATAAGATAGCTGCAAACTGTGAGGTGCACCAGGAGAGGTTAATTCACCTCAGAGATGCATAAGGTAAGTATGACTCAGGTACAAATTTCAGCTACTGCTTTATTTTCATTCCCTCAAGAACTGGCATCTTGACTATGCATATCTCAGCCTTAATCTCAAGCATGCATTCCTTCCCCATTAACTCTTGCTACTTGCATTAAGCAATGAAAACCCCAGCTTAATTATGTGTGGGTTCAGTACTCAGAATCAGCAATTAGTTGTTATTATTGGATAGGGATTTA
This sequence comes from Protopterus annectens, assembly GCF_019279795.1. Taxonomy (NCBI): domain Eukaryota; kingdom Metazoa; phylum Chordata; order Ceratodontiformes; family Protopteridae; genus Protopterus; species Protopterus annectens. The sequence goes on from NC_056725.1 coordinate 1,831,356,896, forward strand.
CAAAATATTAACACCAAGAAATTTGTCAGGAAGAATTCATTTATAGTAATTGCAATTACTAAATTAGAATTCATATTTCCTATCCACCATAGGGAAAAAAAGCTGCTGTTTTTATAGCATAGCAGTGAGAGTTGTTGATTTTATGACACATAAATGCAATTCCATCATATATGGATGTGGCAGAAGTGCACAATAACATATTATCATAGTTGTTTACGTATTGTCAAACCAAGTTTATTTAGAAAAATTCAGTACAGTGACATGCCAATATATCTAATTGTCTCTTTTGTTTGTCAACCCCACCCTTTCTCTCTTTTGTTTTTCTGGGGGGATATAACTTATTAACACTATGCTGTTTACATCACTTGCTTGTGAAAAATTAATGATCAACAGCACAGTGAGGTACACTGACTACTGGGGCTCAGTCAGCCATACCACAAACAATAGCAGCACAGACTCCCAGCACTTTGGGGTTATAACCTGTTTGTGTTGATTCCAGAACCCCTGCCCTACCTGCTCCAACTGCATCAGGTAGCTCTGCCTTGGCTGTTGGTGCAGTGGTACCCTCAGAGAACAGCAGCAGTTGAGGTGATGATTTTGTCATCTGGTAGGTGCTGACAAAGCTGGTGGAGGATATAATGGAGAGGGGCCTCAGTGCACGTATTGGCATGGTTGAAAATATCCTGTGTCGCATCAAAAGATAATGCCATCTCCAGGACTGGCCCAGGGAGCTGCTGCAGGAGACAATGATGACAATTCTGAGGTTGAGGACTAGATACTCACTGTTCTCAAGCTGGACATGAGTGTGCCTCCAATGTCTTCTACCTATCCACAATCATGGTGTCCCCTACCCTTTTGTCTCCATTATCATCCCTGTCTGTCTTGTATATCCTGTATGTCTATACATGCTTCCTAACCTACCCTGCCTACCTGACCCCGTCATTCCTAAGAACCTTTACCAACACCCCCCCCCAAAAAAAAATACCAAAAAATAAATAAAACAGACTCCTTTCCCACAAAAACAAATATCCCCCATACATAGATGTACACCACAGGCACCAGAAGCTGTTGAAGACTGGGGGGGGGGGCAGAGGGTGAGAGGGGCACTTAGTGATCTAAAAAGAACATTTTTTTATAACTATTTACTACCACAACATAAGTTCACTTGGAGGACTTTTTAAGCTTAGCCAATTCCCTTTTTGTACTTGATTCTTGAATTAACATTTCCTGATTGGTCTTACCTATCCCATGGCTGATAATTGTATATTAGCCCTAGTGAGAATAACTGTGATCATTCCATAGATAATTTGAGGGGACGCATAAAAGGGATACAGCATTTAAGAACTGCCTCTATCCATTAGTGGCATGAGGGGTAATCCTGGAGTACATTTTCTATTGCCCATCCTTAAATCCAAGTTGCATTTAAATATGGACAGATGAGCTTTGTTTTATTTTTATGGATAGTTTGTTCTGGAACAGTGGTAGCCTCTGTGGTATATAGCCATCTCTCCACAACATTCAGTTTAGATACGTGGACTGAGTATTTATGATGCCATTTGACTTGCTGATCTTCAGTAGGTCCATCTGTATTAGGTTGGTGGATGCCTTGTATGCCAGACCTGTCACTTTTATGCACTCTGTAGGATACTGAGTATAGTAATAAATCTTTGAGGTGGTTCATGCAAGACCTATTGTTTAGAACTTGTATTGTTTTAAGTAAGGTATCTCTGAAGGTATTCCAATTGTTGCATGGGTCTTAACATATACATGCCAAAGTGGGCATTATACAAAATGATTGACTTAATGACAGCTTTGTAAAGGGGGACAGCAACATCTCTAGATCTAGTCACAATCAATTTGTTTATAAGCTGTGCAATACAGAAAGGCTTTCTTATGACTCTGGGCACATGCTGGTCAAAAGTTATGTCACTGTATGCACAAGTTCGCAAATGCCAAACAATTTGGAGTCTGTCTTTAAAAAGGAGTTGGACAACTGGATTGGTGTTCATAAATTCACCCTGGTATGACTGATCTGGCCCTCTTTGAAAAGTTGGATAGGCCTAAAGGACTAAGAGTTGGTATTGACAAAGTGGACATGTCCTCATAGCTCATTTACCTTATAACTCCTATTTTCCTATGTTGTAAGTCTTAGCGAAAGCATAAGCATATATACATTAGAGTTCTGCATTTTGCTGACATTATCACTGAGGTGCTATCTGCCATTTTGAATATAAGATTCAGCTACAGGTAATCACATTAGGAAAAGTTGTCATATATCATGGTATGTAGTTTTGCTATCCACAGAAGTATCTTAAGCTCTCTATAAAAGTCTTATTGATTGCCAGCTGTAGTTTAAATATCTAATATCACGTTATGTGTTCTACAGTTTTGTACATACAAGTCCATTACCTGTACTGCCATTCTTTATATACATTTTGTAGATAAATATAACTTAAAACATATATGATACAAATAATAGCTAATAAATGCATGTTTTTTCTCCCCTAAGACTAAGTAAAGAAAGGGAAAAGAGTCCAAGACTGTGGAGAGTACAGGAAACTGTCACTTCTCATAAGCATTACTCTGAGAATTAGTAATATTTCAGAAAAAGTGGACCCAGATGAACCAATCCATTCAGTATCTGTATTTCTTTCACTTTTATTTGAACTAATATTTAGTAATTGTTTGCATCTATAGTATATGATTATCTCAGCAGACATGTAATTAGATGGCCACCATATTCCTAGCCATGTGTATAACTGTGAATGCACTATATTCCAAACATGCCAAGCAGATTAAAATTAGTCTCCAATATAATAAGAACATTATACTTCTCAGAGACATGTAAAAGTGCATAGCCAAGGGGACCCAGCCCAATGCCACAGCAGCAATGCAGACTTTCTATATAATTAAAACAGTTAAAACACTAACACTTTTACTATTTGCAGCTGCTGAGATTGACTCTAGCCAAAACATAGCTCACACAGGAGGATTTATATCCTCCTATAAAGTAAGCATGCTGGCTTCAACACTTTAAATGGAATCAGGTCCAGTAATTCATTACCCAAATTATCTTTTCCTCTTGTTTCCAGCATTTTGTTGGTCATTTTTATTCTGCTTCCTTCTTGGTACTTAAACTTTGCCAAATGAAAACCCTCTTTTACATCAACATTTACATGTTTTGTGTGTTATCCTAATGGCCAAGAAAACAAAGGAGAAGACTAAAACATTTTTGAAAATATTTAATATAGATTGTTCATTGAGTACATAATTAATAATTTTCCTCCAAACCATCTCTTCTAAAACAAGCTGCAGAAGTCCCCTCCTACAACCTTTTTTTCTTTAGGTGAAAATGGTTTAACTTCTTCAGTCTAATCTAGTTTGGTTCAAATCTTTTTGGATATAGTTGTCATCTAAACTTTTTTTTCTTGTAAGTCATCTCTTTTTTACCAGATTAGAACACTGATTAAGGCTGACCTAATTGACTGCTCATCTTGGGTAATATAGTACATCAAGGTTACAAAAACAGGTAGTACAAGGCTGCAAAGAAGAAATAAAAAATAATTGTTACATCATTTTAATAGTACATGGTTACATACCTACAAAAAACAAAACAGAATTTAGGCATAGCAATCTATTTTATAGAAAAGTAAGACAGATTATACACACACACACACACACACACACACACACACACACACACACACACACACACACACACACACACACACACACACACACACACTCTACTCCCGGTTCGCATCACTCACTTAGTTTCCTTACCCTGTACTTCATTGCCACACACACATTTAGTTTCCTTACCTTACACTCCCCCTGTACTTTATTTTTTCAGTTGCTAATAAATAATCCCTGCAGCACTTAATCTCCCAACTTGCATCTTCATTCTGTTGCCGATAATCCCTGCAACACTAAATCTCCCGGCTCGCATTACTCGCTTAGTTTCCTTACTCTGTACTTCATTCCATTGCACTATATCTCCCGGCTCACATTTGAATCTCCCAGCTTGCATTTGAACCAGAAATGCATGAGCCGTGAATACTTAAAAACAAAGAGTTGGCTGGATCTGCTGCAAGTGTTGCAAAAGTGATGGGGGGTGCCCCTCTCCCCTCCCTCCCCCCTCGCTCTATGGTTCCGGCGCCCATGATCTCCACTTCTCCCATGTGTCATCTTGACACAATTTATTTGGCTGTTGACACTCATCACTGGTGTGGCGACTTTGCAAAGTCATAAAATTGTGTGCACAGTTGTTGTGAAAAAGTGGATATCTATGGTGCTCTCCCATGGCCTTCCTGCAAATTCCTGTAATCTTTCTCCTGTGTATTATCCTCTGCTTATCAATTCCATTTTCACCACTGTTCTATCCACCCAATTTTCACATGTTTAATTTGGTCAATAGATTCAAACACAACACACATAGCCAGAAATGGCACATGGAAAAGCCTTCACTTTATGTCTTCTGCATTTGCCTGGAGTTTGGCATAGCACAACAAGGCTGAGCGACAGTGAACTCTGTTTCACTTCTTATTACAAAAGCTGAATATTTCAATTTAATCTGCAGTGGTTTGGTTAAGCACAAAAATGTGCTTAAATCCACTGTGCTATGGGAATACAGAGTGCAGGCAGAATAAAAGCACTACTGTTGAACAGTTAATGTAACAGTTCTTAAGTTGTTGGATGTATTAAGGTAGGAGTTCCTTTGTGGTGTGTTGCGATGATTACCTTGTTTGTAGTCTGATGTTTTTGTATAGTGTCATGAGTTTGAATGCAGCTGCATGTCAATGTATTATTTCATATTCCTAACATATATTTAACTGCAAACATCTATATTTCTCTCCATATAAAACATTTTCTTAATATAAGATTGGAATAGTGCAGTAAGACATCATTTTCAAAAACACTGCACTTCCAACAGGAAGACTTATTAAGCCAACCTTATCCTGGTAGGTATGCATGTTTATTGCACTCTCCTACCCCTTATTTGTACCTATAGCCAGCACTTTATTGTACAGAGCATGATAGATTAATGATGATTTGATGAGTAAGACTAAATCACCATAAAGATGTTCTTACATGTACCACAAAACATACTGTTGCTATTCCTGCCTGCATCTCTTTCTCTTTAAGTTGTCACTGTGCTCTAATTGCATTATTTTAATACCGTGAAGTAGTCATTCCTTTGTGATGTGATGCGTTAATGCTCAAATGTATAAAATATTTTTTGAATATTTTCAAGGGTTCTAATCCAGCCATTAGCTAAGCATTACTGACTATTTTTGGCACACTAATTTATGTGTACCTGTTGGCTAAATATTGTTATGAGCCTCCATTATTCTTCTGTCATAAATTTCTTTGTCCCTGCCTCCATGTCACACTGTCAATGAATCTTCTCCCTTCTATACCATTAATCTTCCACATCTGCATTTGCGCAATGTCCGGTGCTGGGCAACAAGTACAACTAAGGCTAAATAAAAGTACACATCTTATGAGAATTATCTTGTTACTTTACTGCCTTCATCCACATTACTATTTTGCACTTTGTACCACTGTGCTGTGCTATGTTTAGTCAGTTTAATGCACTTTTCAACAAGTTGAGGAGTTGGATGTACAGATTAAAGTGGTCAATAGGATAATAAAGATGAATACATAGGATCATAGGAGATTACTAGGCTATGGACCAGGAGGTCATTTTAAGCCTAGCCATTTCATCCCAATGTCATACCACAGACATGCTAAATAACTAAGATTGCATTTAGTGATGACTGTCCATGCTCAGGAGGGTTGTGGGCTCTATCCCCAGTATGAATTTACAGTTTCCCATCCACCCATCCTGGTTCCTCTTGAACAGTGTCATAGAGGTGCTCTGTTTCACATGAATTGGTAGCCTTTTCCAAAGATGAGTCACTCACTGGGAGATAAACCTATCCCTCCAGCATATCCTATTTAAGTCGCAGGCCATATTTAGGTCCCTGGAATGGGTAGCCTTAGTCCTGTTTGATTTATGGATATGCAGCAATTTCATTAGGTTTGGGTCTTGGATTGCTCTGTAGGCCAGGCATAAGTCTCACCTAAGAAGTCTATACAATACAGTATATACTGACAGGGACTTTAGTTGGTCTGTGTAAGGCACATGCTGGAGCCCTTTGATCTTCTTTGTTAGAAACTTCTGAGGTCTCTCTAATTTTTGCAGGTGCTTAGTACGGTACATGGCAAATGGGGCATTATACTCAGTTATGGTCTGGATAAGTGTTAAATATGGGGGAGGTTATAACGTCCTTTGTTCTCAAGGCAATGCCTTTACTAATCACGTGTGCTACATAGAAAGCTTTGCTTACTACAGTAGACACATGGTGGTTGAAGTTAAGGTCGCAGTCTACTTGCAATCCCAGGTCCCTTACCACTTCATGGGTACTTTGGGTATTGTTGATTTAATAGTGTGAGGGGACATTGTTTGTGCAAAAGGGAATGATGATGCATTTCTTTGCATTCACTTTGAGTATACACCAATCGTTAGTCTTCATGAAACCCTTCTGGAGTATACTGACATCATTTGGGGATTCAATGATTGCACCTAGTTTGTAGTCATCTGCAAACTTGGTCAGCCACAACCCCTTAGTTTTGACCTGAACATCTGAGAAGTATATACCAAATAGTAAGGGGACCAGTACTGACCCCTGTGACACCCCACTGGTAACAGGTCTGCTGGTTGATGTGGAGTCACCCACTTTTATAGTATGTGTCTGTTTTTTGAGCCAGTTCACAACTCATCTCACAATGAAAGGGCTTTACATTCAGTTTGCTAAGTTAATCTGTAATGCCAGAATGTGGGTCAAGGTATGCTGTGTGCATAGATTTACCCTCATCAATGCCCTTGGGCACATTTTCAAAGAAATCCAACAGATTTAACAGGCAGGATCTGCTCTTCAAGAAACCAAATTGGGTAGTATCCAGGGTTTAGAGGTCTCCTATGTCTTTATTTATGAGGTCCATATTGATACGTTTTGCGGCCTTACAGATGAGGCTGGTCTGACTTATGGGCCTGTAATTCCCTAGGTCTGTTGCTAGGCCACCATTGTGGAGGGGAATAACTGCTGCTGTTCTCCATTTCACATGAAACAAAGCATGTGGTTAGGCTATGATTGAAAAGGGTATATAGTGGTGATGCTAATTCATATTTTAGCCTGTTTAAAAGACAGCCTGGGATGTTGTCTGATCCCAAAGAGGCTGTGTTTTTACCTTGGACAAGGCTTTGATGACCTGCTCTTCAGATATGTAAGGTGAGGGGGGAGTTTGAGGTAAATTAGGAGGGGATAAGGGAGTGAAATTTTCATCAAACCTACCTGATAGTAGGTTTGCTATCTCTGTGGGGTCAGGGTGTGTAATACAGTTGGCCACTAGTTCTGTACATGCTTGGGTCCTATCCTTTAGGTTGTGTACATAGCTGTAAAAGGCCTTATGGTTATCCTTGGCTGTACTCACTAAGCTTCTCTCAAAGGAGCCTTTGGAGGATTTCACAAGTTGTCGTATTTGCCTGCTGAGGCTGAGGAGGGTGCGTTTCTGTTGTTGAGGCCATGCCTTTATTTTCTTGGACAGCAACTTTTTGCATTTATTGTAAACTTTGTTGATGCTGAATGTCCACCATGGCATCTTGTTTTTACTTGGGGCTCTGGCTTTGATTCTTTCTCATACAGCTGAGTCTATACACTTACGCAAGTGACTGTACAGGGCTGTGGTGTAAGCTTTGGTGTAGTTACCACTTCCAGCTTAGGGTGGAGCTTGGAATGCATTTATACCTTCACCTATGAGGGTATAGTTTGCCTTGTGGAAGTTTTTACTCTGATTTCACCTTTTGTGAGGTCTGGTATTAATGGCAGCTCGAAGGTGACTGGTTTGTAGTCAGTTTTAACTAATGAGAGCCCGACAGTTGCTGCAGTGCATCTGTTTGACCTGTTGGTGAGGACCTGATCCAGAATGTTTGTTCCCCTTGTCGGGGTATGGACAGTTTGTTCCAGGAAATTTGAATTAACAAAGTCAAGGAACTTTTGTACTAGTGAGTTAGGGCTTGCATAGGTTTCCTAGTTGATGATGGGATAATTTAAATCCCTCATAACCAGTGTGTTTGGTAAAATTTGGATTGTCTCCAGTTTGGTCATGTAGACTTTGTGGGCATCATGACCCATGGAGTGGGATCTATAACTGGCTCCAACTTAAATGGGCATCTTACTCACTGTAACCTGGACCTAGAGTAACTCCATGGAGTTATCCAGTATAACTACACAGGAGGTGAATTTATCTCTAACATAGATTGAAACACCACCTCCTTTGGTTTTCACATATTCATTTTGCAGTCTAAAGGTGTGGAAAGCATTGTAGCCTTGCAAAGTGGGGGTACTCTCTGAGGCCTTGAACCAGGTTTCTGTGACTGCAGAGACATCTGCATCTTCCAGTGATAGAAGTGCTTCCAGGAAGTGCAGTCTTTGGTTTAAGCTCCTAGCATTTAGCACACATTCGTGTTTGTGGAAATCTGCTATCATAGGTTCATAGGTTCATAGGTAGGTACTAAGCTATCTGCCCAAGGGCCTATGTAAGCCTAGCCAACAAGGTTCCCTGGCTTTTGCCACCCAAAAAAGTTATTTTCCTGTGCCCCTGTTGAGCAGAGCCACAGAAGTGATCCCTGGGGTGAATTTCCTATTTCTCCATCCACTCATCAAGATTTTTCTTAAAGAGTGCTAATGAGGAACTCTGCTTGACATAGATAGGCAGCTCGTTCCAGAGTATGGGAAGTCTCTGGGACAGGAATCTATCCCTCCAGCATGTTCTGTTTATTGTGGTGACAAGGTTTAGGTCTCTAGAGTGTGTATCTCAGAGGGACTGGGATTTCTTTAAGTGGAGCATGTCCAACAACTCTGGGTTTGACATAGCTTTATATGTTAGGCAGGGGCAGCTTGTGGTAATGGACTGCAGGACTGCAACCCCCCCCCCCAGCTGAAAACTAACTCCTGGAACGAATTGCACACATGCATGCTCAGCATTCCGATTCAACCGGAAGTGCACGTGTGCTTGCAGGAATCCGGACTGGGTAAACAGCAGTCTGGATTCAGAGGAAGGCATTTTGCACAGAGATGCCCCAGAGGTCTATGCAGTTCTAACCACATAGACTGGAACGGGAACAGACTGCAATGGCTGCAGTCTGGATAGACTGCCTGCTCTCTTGCGGTGTTTGGATTGTAGCACGGAATGTAGATGAAGCTGCAGAGGGACTCCAATGTTCATAGCAGGGATTTTAGATGATGCAGGTACTGGTGTGTGTGTGTGTGTGTGTGTGTGTGTGTGTGTGTGTGTGTGTGTGTGTGTGTGTGTGTGTGTGTGTGTGTGTCTGTGTGTGTACAGCAGCACTGCAAAAAGGCCATCAGTGCATCTTTGTGAGAGTGACACACGTTCCAGTTAGTTTGTGTCATCATTACTGACAGGCTAGGTCTGAATTTTCTCTTTTCCTTGTTTTGCATGCTTTGCATTTTGTTCTGTACAGCTACCTTAAAGACAGGAGTGTGCAGAAACAGCCGAGCAGCTAGAGTAGAAGCAGCGCTGAAAAGTTTATTGCCCCCCCCCAAAAAAAAATATACACTCACACACACACACACACACACACACACACACACACACACACACACACACAAACACACATGATCGGCTACAAGTTACGTCATTGTATATGATGAATGCGTGTCCACTTCGGACATTTGAAAGAAAAGTGTGTGTGTATGTGTGTGTGCAGAGCACTACAGAGCTTTAATCCTTCATTTGTTAATGTAACTTTTTGTCTTAACCTCTTTGGCCAAGGGAAGCAATGCATAGAGACACTCTTTTCAACTTTCTGCAGTCAGCTCACTAACATACTAAATGGCTATGAATTCAGAAACATTTATCAATATGCAGCCCCCTTGGCGTTAAAAATAAATGACATATATTTTCCAGGGGATGCGCTTGTAGCTTCAAGTGTAATTCTAGATTTCTGTGTTCAATACTCTACTGGTTGGGAAGGCAGTTGTATTTTCTGACATTGAGGCTCAGTCTAAAAATAAGATTTGGGCATTTTTCTTTATTCCCTTCTATTTTTCATGTTTTAAAGTTGAAGTATATTGGGGGTGCATTCGGAGTTCCTTTGTATTACTTCAGTTTCCGAAATCATATTTTACCGTAGTCACACTTTAAGAAATGTGCGTAAATCTTACTTTATGAAGTGTTGCTGTACAGCAGTTCTAAATATAGTTTATCTGTCTCTATATAATGTCTTGCATGCTGACTTGCTGATACCTTTGTTTTAATTTTATTTTATTATTTTTCGAGGGGGACAAATGTAGATCTCTTACTTTTTGTGTAGTTGGGGGAGCAAAAAGTGTTCCAGAGGTAAGTTTCTTCCTTTTGGTTTGCTGCTGCAGAGAAAAGGTAGCCCTTTCCTATTAGGACATTATTGGTTCTGTGCAGATGTAACATTGCTATATATAAACACATTTGTGTACCTTATAAATAACAAGTACACAAAATGTCAGGACTCAACGAATATTCTACCAGATCTTGAACAACCTTAAGACTGTTTGAATCAGATGTGGGATAGTATGTAACAAGCACATGCTCTCTCTGTATCTTAAACCATAATTAAAAGGTAAATAGGAGATGATTAGTTGTGTCATGCCAAGAGTTTGTATGTGTCCTGCAATGGGTCAGCACCCTGCCCAGGATTAGTTTCTGTGCTTTTATTCACTGAGTGTTGTGATGGGTCCTGCTCCCCCATGACATTGAATTATATTTAGTAAGTAGTTAAAGAATGAATGAAAAAAAATAAGTAAAATCCAGTTTTCAGTACAAAGCCATTACATTTTATTGTACTTTGAAGGTTTTGCACTGCCTGAGTAGTGTTACTCTGACTTTTCTCTTTCCCATGCATTTTAATGTTCAGTACACGTGCCCAGAAAAGCTAGACAAACTTTTGAAAGTTGGAATAACTTTCACTTTAGAGATACAAAAAAAAAGGTCAGGACTGTTAAGCTTCTGGTGTGCAGACATGTGTGTGTGTGTGTGTGTGTGTGTGTGTGTGTGTGTGTGTGTGTGTGTGTGTGTGTGTGTGTGTGTGTGTGTGTGTGTGTGTGTGTGTGTGTGTGCAGTCATATTATGTGGGTTATGTAGGCTACTGCATGCAGTCATTAAACCACAAACAAAACTTTTTACTCTTGTTAACTACCTGACAGTTGTGTATCTCTTAAGGGGAAACTTTCCTTGAGAAAAACTGGTAACCAGTTAGTTGCAGCAAAGTTAAGTGTACTAATACTGGTCTTTTTAGTATACATGCATCCACTACTATTTCTGGTGAAGCATGATTGACTTATGGCTGAGTACATAGGTAGCAGCTGGGATGAAATAACTCTATTAGGCATTTTGCTGGGGCAGCCTTCCTGAAACAGTGAACATAAGGAGGACAGAAGAATTTGAAAATGTTGGGATAAAGTTGTACTCATTTATAGGCAAAATAATGAAGAAAGACATAACTAAAAGAGTGAATGCAAGATATGCAGACATTGCCCTTGCATTGTGTAGGTACCTAATAAGGTTACGACTAGATTACTATGTGCAACTGCAGCAGCCAGAGACAGAGCTGTTTTGACTGACAGGCAGACTGTGCCACAGTGCAACATAGTGATATGTGTGAAATGCCCCAGTTAATATATACTGGTGGTTAGAGAGAAACCTCAGGTATACCTGGTGTTGGGTAGAGAATAACTCAGGCTCAAAACCTATACTTTGGGTGCAGGTAGGAAGAGCCTGAATTCCCTACCCACAACCATTTGTGAAAACTTTTCAGATTTTTGCCTCATATTTTTGTTCTGCTCTGTCCCCCATAAAATCTGTGGTTTGTTAGAGTTTTCATTAGCTAAGTAATAGAGAGTGCAGTGGTGCAGTGGTAGCACTGTTGCCTCACAGCTAAAGGTTTTCTGGTTTGATTCTTGGCTGGGCTGCCTTCTGTGTGGAGTCTGTATGTCATTCATGTGGGTTTCGTCTGGGTGCTCTTGTTTTCTCCCATGTTATAAAGACATGTGTCTGGAGTGTTTCTCCCTAGGCCTCTGCTGAAAATTTGCTTTGTTGACTTTCCTGGTTAACAAATATTAAATAAAAATGACAAGCATTTGAATTTCAGACTTCATATTCTTCAGAAAGTACATGGCAACACAAAACCTTTTATTCTAGCAATTTTTTATTTTTATAAGATGAATATTTGAAATTTGTCCCTATTGTTGGGGCTGTATTCCCCCATTATTGGCTTTGTCCAGTTTTTTTTTTGTGCTAACAGATTGAGAGCTATGGTGAGAACTGAATTCACTAAATGGTAGCCATTTACATTTCAGTCTTCCACTCTTTCAAGAAACAGCTGATTTGGCATAGTGTTATGTTGTTCTGATTGTTTTGCACAGGGTCCTGGGCTCAAATCTTGGCAGTGAAATGTATGGTGGTAACACAGCATTTTATTCTAGCAACTTTCCAAGATTATACAAGCAATGTTTAAAATGTGTCCCTGGTTTTTGGGCTTTTGTCTCCCCCAATAAATTTTGGCTTTTTTCAGATTTCTTGTGCTGCAATGTTGAGATATACAGTTGAGTGTCAAATGGATTTTACAAGGTGTTCAGAGCTTCAGGGAAAGAGACGTTTAGTGCTGCTTATGCTGAATCGGCTTGCATTGTTTGTAGCACAACAGGTAGTATAATTGCTTTTGATGCAGAAGGCTGTGGGTTCTACTCCCACACTATGTACATGCATTGCTGATACTGTGTTGTAAAGGGTGTGGATGCTGCAGTCCTGAGAATGTCCTCTTTGGCAAATATATCTAGTAACTCTGAACCAGTTATCAGTTTGCCATCCACTCCCTATTGCAATATTACTAGCTTATCATTTTTTAATGTAACATAGGCAATTTATTCCTCAAGGGCAACAGGCACTTTATTTTTAGATGAAACAATGAAATATAAAGTTGTTTGCTAGCAGCAACCTCTTCATTAGTTAGAGATCTCTTTAATGTGGAATTATTTAGATGACTTTTACTTCTGCAGATATTGGGTATATTTACTGATACTGGTGGATTGTAGAAGTTTGAGTAGAATTTTATGATGGAAATGTTCTGAACTGGGCAGTTTTGTCATTATTGGTGTGTGCATTTTGTTTCATTGTTTATTGGAAAAATGTTCAAAACAAATTGTACTGTATTATACAGGGAATATAATTAATAGAATCAGGAAGGTGTATCAAAGAATACATATATGTTTCATGTGCAAGGGGTCTATGATTTGAAAACAGCCCAAAGCTAATCTTTATGTAGGTTTCAATGAATGTGAGTTTCAAGGGGAGAGAAGTTTTAATGCTAAGTCTATTTTCATTGTGAGGCTGCATTGTTTTGTTTAGCAGATGTCTATTAGTGTTTGTGCTGTAAAATGCAAAATAAAACTTTCAATGAAATCCAAATCATCGTAGAAGTAAAGCAGTATGCACATTACAGTATTTGTGGTAAATGGGGTGAAATAGCCAAATAATGGAACCTTGGAATGGCTGCAGGGGGGAGGCTCCATTCAACCATGATATTGCATGGGGGAAGGGCAGCAAACTCAAAGACAGCCCCCGCTGAACTATACCTCTCAACTGTCCAGATTTTTGCAGAATGAATAGATATTTGCTTCTTATTTTTGGTTTGTTCCTCATAAAATTTGTGGTTTTCTGGCAAATCATTTAGGAATGAAGTCACTAAATAATGATAGACATTGAGTTTCAGACTTCATAACCTTCAGAAAAATGCATGCTAAAGCATGACCTGTTATTCTATCAACTGTCTAAGTTTATACAAGAGCAATTTTTAGCACTGTTTGTATGTTCTTGCAATATATTTGGCCTTGTCCAGATTTCCTGCATTAAGAGGTTGAGAGGTACGTGCAAATAAATCGCTTTATAGAATTAGGAATATCCAAACCTCACAACTCTCCTTGATTTGGGCTCAAAATGTTGCTCTCCCCATAATAATCCCTCTGCAAAATGGCGGTTTTGGAAGGAAACATGGAGGGTTTACAGTTATAAATAAGTGTAATGACCAGAGTTATAGATTACTTTTATTTCAGAAATGCATGTAGATTCTCTTATTTTGTCAGCTGCTGAAGTTAACTCTACTAATACTTAAAAAAGTGTCCCTTCTTTGAAAGGTTCACAGCTGTATTGTGTGGCAATTTTATATTTTTGCATCACATTTTTGGTCCATTTTTCATAAAATTGTGGTTTTATGGCAAATTAGTGGCAAATCTTTAAAGACTAAAATTAGAAAATGACAGACATTTGAGTTTTAGATTTCATACCCTTCAGAAAAATTCATACTAATGCAAGACCTACTACTATTCTATTATCTTTCTAAGTTTATAAGAGCAATATTTAAAAATCATCCTTATTTCTGGGCCTTTGTCCCACTTCTATGAATGATTTTGGCCAGATTTTTTGCTCTGAGTTTGAGAGGTATGACAAATGTGTCAGAGACATCACTGTCAACCAGAGACATTTCAAATTGTGACATGCTTGTTGCATACCACTCCACCATGTAGTGACTCTGGATGTGTCCAACCAAGGCAAGGAGCAGTTATACAGTGTAAGTGTACAGAGTATTCCCCCATTCAAGGTAGACACAAGTACTATGGTGGCTTTTCATCTGTCCTTGATTTTGCAGAATGTTCTGGTTTTCTGTCACATTTTTATACTGTTGATTTATGCTTTTTATTATTCAGAAAATGCATGCTGTTGCAGTGTCCTGTTGCTCTGTGTTTAAGTAGTAATGCTTTAATGACCGTCAGGTAAGTTTGTCTGTGATTGTAAGATGCAAGTAAGCTTTAATAAGCAAACTGTTCAAGAAAAAACAACATTGAAAGTCTTTTTGTTGTTGCCATGCAGAGAATATTTACATAACTAGATAACGGGTCTATATTAGAACACCGAACATTTGAAATGTCGAAGTAACAGAAAACCAAATTCTTTCCTAGGGAAAGAATTCGGTTGTCCATTTCTGTTGCTTCAGTATTTTCAGCGCTCTGGTGGAAAGTTACGGGTTGGGTTCAGGTAAGTGTGTGATTGTGTGGACATGTGGGTTAGGGCGGGTTAGGTGAGTTAGGGTTAGGGCGCGGGTCAGGTAAGTGTGCGATTGTGTGTACATATGGGTTAGGGCAGGTTAGGTGAGTTAGGGCACGGGTGAGATGACTGTGCAATAGTGACGGACCTTAGGGTTTGTGTTAAGGTAAGTGGATAGTTAGTGGTGTATGTATAGTTTAGTGTAGGGTTAGGTGTAAGAGTTTAGGTGTATGTGTGTGGATTGCTGTTTGTTTGGTGTGCTTGTGTTGTGTGTATGTGTTTTGGAACAGCAATTGTTTTCCCTAGGAAAAAATTTGCTGTGCCGAATGTTCATGTTTTGTATTTTTGATTGCTAGGGTTCGATATTGGAACACTTAACATTTTGAATGTTCGGTGTTCTAATATAGACCCCTAGATAACGTATAAGCCTTAGGTATTGAAATGCATATGTCAGTATTTGTAATAAAGGACAGGATTACACTATTTTCAGAAGCTCATTACATTTGTTGGAGACTTGCAGTCATCTTTGCAGGCTTTACCCGTAAACTATCATGTGTGGTCCATAAACTGTGCAGTAATCCTTTAAGCAATTTATGTTGAGCTTGTTTATTGTTTGCTGTTCATTTTTTACTTTGATCATGTTTTCCCCATGAAACAAGTAGATAGTTGTTGTTAGGCGGCAGGTCTTTTTTGGATAAGAAACATTTGTACAAGTGGGGGTATCACAGAGATTGCTACTTTCAGCATGATACTTTATACTTTTATAAAGCTGAATATAAATTATAATTAGAACTGCAGTGCAAGGAGAAGTGGTTTGAGTCGAGTGCTGCTTGTTTTTTTTTATACTTGATTTTGACTGGCATTCCAGTAATGTATTTAAAAAGTAATTTCTTTTTTTCATGCCTCACAACCTTTTTGTTTCCATCCAGATATTAAGTAAGCTGTCATGTAGCCAATGCATTAAAATATTTTTTTTTCTTCTACACTTCATTTTGTCTTGATTGGAGTCTTGTAATGATGGTTTGGCACCCAGGGCAGCGTGTTTAATTAAAGTTCCAGTTGTTGTGGTTTTGAACATAGCTCCACCCCTTTCTAGTTGGCCACACCCCTTCCCATTGGCCCCACCCATGCCGCTGTCTCCTGCAGCCCCCCTTTGATTTGAAGACACCAGCCACCACTGATTTTAGGCAGAGATCACCTTGGAGTAGGCGATATGCTATGTTGTAAAGCTGGAGTTTTTTGAGACAGTCAGCGTATGGCATCTGTTTGAGTCCCATAATCCTCTTTGTGAGGTACTTCTGTGGCCTTTCCAGCTGTTGCAGATGTCATGTGAGTTACATTCCAAAAGGGGCATTGTACTCAATAATGGGTCTAATGAGAGCCGAGTAGAGGGGAACAATGACCTCTTTTTTCCTGGATGAGAACCCTTTCGTGATGAGGTGTGCCACGTAGAAGGATTTCCTGACTACTGTGGCAATGTGATTATCAAAGGAGAGATTACTGTCCACCTGAGTCCCAAGGTCTCTTATCAAATAGTACATGACTTCCTACATGGTATGCTTGGATAATACTCAGGTATAAATGTTTTTCTTGGTATGTTGCAAATGTTTAAATACAGATGGATGAAAATTTGTTTCAGGATGTTGTCTGATTCCTGTAGATGCAAATGTTGGCCACAGCTTTACTTAACATCATTATCCTGTTCATAGGTTCGTACTAAGCTAACTGCCCTTGTGAGCTATTTTAAGCCTAGCCAATTATCCCTTGTGAGACTCAAACCCTGCACCTTGTGTTTGTAAGGCCAACACCTTAACCATTAGGCAACCCTCCCTTCCCTGCTATATTAATGTACCTTCTACCTATTGTGAAGCCTGTGTTGTACAGATCTTTGTGCGAAAGTTGGCACAGAGCAACACAGAGTACTGCTAGTTTCCCTTCTTAGTTCAACATTTCATAATATGATTACACATGCATTAACACTTTGCCATCAGCAGCACAATTCTATTCAGCAGCATTGTGCTCAAAGAGTAAACAAAGAAAAACAACAGAAAATGAAATAATTATTGTTTTAGGTTGTACAACATGTGCATGTCTATATTACTTTTATCAACTGGCAATCTTGATTTCAGAATGATATTGCCCTTGTTTTGCTAACCCCTTTCAACCATGTTTTGGGTCATCAGGCTTTGAACAGAAAACAAAGTATGCACACAGTGTTTGAAGATCGCATACACTAAACAAATGTCAAATTTTAATTTCTTACATGTGTGATTAAAGGAAGAGATGTGATGTATAACAGCTAAGACATAAGTGGCTATGTACAAGCAAAACTAATGGCAAATTAAGTTCAAACACTTAGAAAAGCATAGACATCAGTGGCAGAAAGAAGACATACTGTGCCATTGGGCAGCTAGTAGTGCCTAAATATGTACCTGAGCAGTATATACAAGACAGAATATGCATTCCCTGATTTATTACAGCTAAACAGTCATTACTCTACAGCCCTGAAAAAAATTGCATTTATGTCCTTTCTTCAGGTGTTACCTTAACTTCTTTCTAATAAATGTTAAATATTCAATATTCCTAAATAATCAAAAATGGCATTTTAACAGACAGGTGCTGACTTGGAAAAATCCGCTTCAGTTGTAGCAAGTCTGAAAGAGGGGTAACCTAGTGTGCTGGAACAGTAGATTTGTAAGGTATAGGGTTGTACCTTGGGAAATAGTGTGCATTTTTGAGGAGGGCAGTAGCTAATAGTGCAAATTGTTAATAATGCTGATGAAGATGGGAGTTAGCATTGAAACTGGTTCATAATTTGTAACCTCATCACTGTTTGGTGGAGATGTTATAGTGACTGGAACAAATTTTGCATCTTAATAAATCATTGCATGAGGGTGCATTTGTCTGCGATGCTTGTTTTATTTTCTTATGGAAGTTTGAGGACCTTGTGTGACACAGAAAGTTACTGGAGGAATTTTGTTGTTGACATTTTAGGACACAGCCCATTTCTCAGTGGTACTATAGGCCATAGACTGTACCCACATTGCAATAAAGGCCTTCCCTGGGGAGCAGAGGCCAAACTATATCAACTGTAAGGGGCTCCACTTCATCAACTGCCAATTAATTTGTAAGGCATGCGGTATAATACATACTGTGTCTGACTCTCACATCTGGCATGCACGCAACTTACACCAGCAGTTTGTGCAAGGTAATTTTCTACAGGGACATTTTATTTCTGATGTTGGATATGACCTGGAGCTATGGCTACTGACATCAGTTATTACACCACAGACCATTTCAGAGCATGTCTACAACAGTGACCTGCCACAGATCTGGGTCATTAACGAATGTGTGTTTGGCCTGATAAAGGCCTACTTCTGCTGCCTAGATTTGTTTGATGGCACACTGCTCTATGACCATGTGACATGCAGTAACATTTTTGCAGTGTGTGCAGTGTTAAACAACAGCCTCATATGCAAACAGTTACAACAGGGCAGCGCCATCCCTGAAATGCTAGACTCAGCAGAACAGGAGGCACATGATAAGAGCCTGTGTTGGAGCTGCCTGTAGGAAATGGCTATGCCAGAAAGAGGTGGGCTCAGTATGCTGTGGCACTAGCTAAGAGATGGCACCTGGTTTATGCCTATGGGCCAGAATAAAGCTGTAGATATAAAATAAAATATAATATGATAAATGCAAAACTACATTCAGACTGTGCTAGAACATGCATAAACTGGCCACAATGTGCATCAGACATATGTTGCCCAGGTAACAGAGTACTGAGAGTAGGCACAGTCATTATCATAGGCATTGGCAGAAAGGACCACAGTGACAAGTTGCAAGAACAGGCAGAGTGTGTGTGTGTGTGTGTGTGTGTGTGTGTGTGTGTGTGTGTGTGTGTGTGTGTGTGTGTGTGTGTGTGTGCGTGTGTGTGTGTGTGTGTGTGTGTGTGTGTGTGTGTGTGTGTTGTGTGGGCAGAGTGTGCGTCTGTGTGTTGGAGGATGTCTGTGAGCGTGTGTGTGTGTGCACGCGTGCGCACATGTGCGTGCGTATGTGTGTGTGTGTGTGTGTGCGTGTGTGTGTGTGTGTGTGTGTGTGTGTGAGTGTGTGTGTGTGTGTGTGTGTGTGTGTGTGTGTGTGTGTGTGTGTGTGTGTGTGTGATGTGCGTGTTGTGTAAGACATGGGTGGATATATGGGGGAACTGGACAGATTGGTCATTGAGTTGGAGTGTCTCCATTGTTGTGGAAATCTGTGGTGGTGGATGCTGTGGATGTTTGTGTTTATATATGTGTGTATATGTATGTGTGCATGTGCATGTGTGTTTATGTGTGTATGTATATATATATATATATATATATATATATATATATATATATATATATATGCATGTGTGTTGAAGCACAGCTTCTGCAGATGATGCAGCACTGGTTGAGATGTCCAGAGTAGCTGCAAAAGACATATGTGCTTAAGGGACATGTCCCAATCAATGGGGGCCCATTAAGCACATATGTCTCTTGCAGGTATATATGTGTATAAATATATATATATATATATATATATATATATATATATATATATATATATATATATATATATATATTTATTTAGTTGATGAGATCTACAAACAGTTAGTACATAGTGTTCCTCCTTCCATAAGTTCAGATGTCAGATGGACATAGAGCCGAGGATCCTATATGTACTGAAGGAATGCCTTTACCACCCCTTGCTATCTGTTTCAACGTATTGAGTAAACATCTGACTCTTTCTGAATATTGATTTTTCTACAGTGTACACAGAACATCGTGCTGCCATGTATCTTTGACACTAGAACCACCGGTGAGGCTCAGGTACTGCTGGATGCCTGATTTACCCCTAGACCCAACATCTTCTGGCAGTTCCTCTCTTAGAATTTGCTTAACCTACTCAGGCTCCTATTGGTGGCCTGCTTGATGGGCATCTGGGGTGATGTGAGCTTGTAGTGCTCAACCAGGTGAGTACACCTCGACTTATCAATAAGCATGTCTCCAAACTCCTATAGTGCTTCCTGGATCTACTAAATATGAGTAGGAGGTAGCTGCTGTGAAAGGGTTATCCTGCCCACTGAGGTGTTAGACTGAGTCTCACTGAGGTCTACCACAAAATTCCCCGAATTACTCATTTTACCTATTCATATACTGAGTACTAGTGCCTCTTTGTCATGATAGGGCTTAATCATTTAAACATTGTAATCACGTAGTTCATCTTCCTCCTGCCTGGAAACAATGTCATAGAGTTAACCTCTCTTTCTTTTCTCACATTGGTGAAATTACCCTCCTATGTTTCCAGAAGCTGGTTGCGTATAACAGAAATATTCACTATTACTTCTTACCCAACAGAATAGTCTCTGACCATGACTGTCCTGTCATACCAGACCATTTCCTGCTGTACTACTTGTGCTAGTTGTTCTTGTGCCAACCCTGTGAGCTCCCTAAGTACAATCCTGAAATTCAGCACATACCCCACAACAGATTCCTTGTAGGAATCACATTCAGCCTTCCAGTTATCATAAGTTAAATCTAGAAACCTTATCATCCTGAGACCATAAAGCAACTCAAAGGGTGAAAATCCTTTGAATTCCTGGGGCAAATCTCTTGTATGCAAAGAAGGGATGTAGGAGGCATCTCTCCAACTCTCATTTGAAATAATCTGCAAATGTTCTCAGCATGGTCTTTATTGCAGAGGTAAATGTCTTCATCAGACTACTGGTCTGTGGAATGTTGAAGGTTGTCTTTAAATATTTTATCTTACAGCATTTCCACAAAACAATCCATCAGGTCTGACATAAAATTGGTAAATCTATCTACCAGTATTTTGATTGGAAAACTATCTTAAAGATATTTTCTGAGCATTTGTCCACCTCTGTGCCTCATAAGAAGGCAGAGCCACAATCTCAAGGTGTACAGTAACACAGTCCACCACCACCAGGACATATGTCTTACCTGTAGAGCTTGGGGTAATAAGAAGCCATACAATGTCCATAGGCAGTCTCTAAAGTGCCTCCTCAGTAATAAGTAAAAGTATGAAAAGAGCTTTAGCTTTATCTTCTGCCTTACCATCCATCTGGCACTGCTACTATGTCCTCATGCTTGGTAATGTACCTAGCCTATAGTCTTCTTTTTGTATGCTTTATGCCTATGTGGCCTGAAAAGAGAATATCATGGGCTATGGTCAGAAGTGCCCATTGTTAGGACCTTGGTGCTACAAGCTGCTGCATCACTTCCCTCTCTAGCTCACCTTCAGGAGTCTATTCTTTGTATAACTACTTCCCCCCCGGTGTAATCTCTCCATGTATTGTGGGTTTTTAATACCATAATGAGAATAGATCGCATTTCTAAGTCAGGGTATGACTAAAGTTCATGAAAGTTGATGTTAGCCAATTGTGCCCTTTGCAGCATCCACAATGTGCTCAAAACTGTATTATTGTACAATTCACATGGATTTACTTGTACTGGTAGCATATCTGAATTACTGTCAATCATATTGTTTTATTAGACTTGTTGCTCCTACTACTATTGAAACTGTCTGGGTATCTTTCTTCCACATTGTTCATATTTCTGCCTGAAAATCCTGGTATTTTATGACCTTCTGTCTCTCTGTACTTAATACACTGTAATCATTGTGTGCAACAATTTCAATGATCAACGCTACTTTTGTCTTTCATCACGGACTACTGTATGCAGTTTTCCTCACATCTATTTTTTGAACTGTTGGTAATAGGTGATCCCATGTAATATAAACTTCATCATTCTCTACAATGCTTTGCAGTTCATTTTTCCAATGCTTCTCAGGTACTTCAGTATTGTGGTGTTTGCACAATTCCCATTGCAACAGTCTTGCCACATTATTGGTGACTTTCAGTATACAGGCTCTCTGCCGTGAGTGTATAAGGACTCCCCATGTCCTTGAGGAGCAAGGGTATGAGAGCTGCTAGCGATCTTCTGAAACTCCCCTCCAAAGAAAGTCTGGTATCATCTAACAATACTGCCTCAAATTCAGGTTTAGTGCTACAATCTAACTCTCCCCTTGAATAACCCTTCCAATACAAGATGAGTACTTTGCATCACATGTTGCTAAAATTCAAGTTTGCTGCTACTAACAAGCCTCCCCCTGAAACAGTCCATAATCAGCCTTGATTGTAGGTGTGGGCACTGGCTGGGTCTCCTCCTGCTGCCTTCCCCACACAGTTGCATCCATGTCTGGCGACATGTAAATATGTGCACATAAAGTACTATGTTAATAAAATGATTTTTAGTTAAACATCCACTGAGAGCTCTTTGAGTACAACCAGCTGCTTGTTTACTTGTTGTCATTCTCAGTCTAAAATAAACTCTTGCAAATGTACTTGAAAAGGGTCTCTCCCAAGGCTCTAACAGAAGTGAATTGCTCAGGGAAGTATTGGTATGTTTTATAACCATGACAGGCTTAACAATAGCTATGCATGATGCTAAGTCCTTCTTGGCAGTAGTCTCTTTCCCTTTCACCAGGACAAAATGCAGACCCTTGCTGTAGTTTAGTGCAGTAGTTGCATCCAGACAACCCACCACTCTGATGGTGGTGGTGGTGCTGATACTTCTTATTGTTTCCTGAAACGTTTATTCCCCACCTTGTCTCAGTGGAGATTAGTACCACACGTCACCTGTGGTTCCACTGAAAACATTTGACTCCAAGACTGGAGCATTTACTAGAACTGTTGTTTTCTGCCTTTGTCTGATTGCCTCTTATATCCATGTGTAGAGCTGGATGCCCCCTTTTCTTATGCATTTGTGATCTGCTCACTAGATAGGGGTTTCCCGTCATACCTATCTTTTCAGTGGTGTTAGCCTCCCAGTTTGCCAACCAGATTCTCATGTTATTAGACAGAGCATTGAGTACATCCTCCCTCAACAAGCTGTCTGCTAGACTTTCCTATATAGTGACCTGAAAATCACTTATATTTTAGCATAATAATCATTCACATTGCTATTTTCCTTTTTCTATGCTCTCTCATTTTTTTTATGGTACAGGAGTTAGTTTAAAACATTAAAATAAACATTGTTTAACGTTATTACTTCAGACATTTTTGATAAAACAAATATTGGTTTACCTGTATGAAGAGGAGTTAAAAACCTCAATCATTGCCCCTTGTCAGTCTGGTGTTGATTACAGACTTCCTTTCAAATGCCCAAATGAAACTATGACAGGCATTACCCTGTTTATGTTGTGAAAATAATTTGATACTGATCTTGGTCTCTTAAGATTTCACTTTCCCCCTCCCCACTACTCATGTGCCTTTCATGAAGGGTCATAATTCCATGTCATACAGGTACTGCATCTTTCTCCTTTGTCCCTTCAACTGCTTCATTCTCTCAGCTACCATAAACTCCAAATTTGTCATCTTCAAAGTCAGAATGCTTAATGCCAACTGGGCTGCAAGGTCATCTCTGGATAGGTTGGATTATCCCTTTTCTGCAGGCTGCACACACCACAGCTCCTGACAGACTGCCTCCAGATTTAGTGGACTGATTTCTGGCTCTACACAAGGTTGCTATTATGTTCTTGTTAAACACAATGGCATGTGAAGTTGTCTTCATTTTGTAATCCTTAGTCAGCTGTGGCACTGACATTTTGGAGTGTTTTTCAGAGCTCATTTCTGATGGTTTCCTAAGATATTCTAACTAAAAAAATGAGCTATGCATTTGCATGTTTACATTTTGGCTGCAAGAGTACATACATTTTTGTAACAAACCTGCTTTAGAGGTTAAATAATTGCAATTACATTATCCACACCACTGCTCAGAAATGTGAAAAAAAACTGTGTACAGGGGCTATGGTATTTGGACCTGCTCCATGGTCATATTTCCCCTGTTTATTATGAATAACATCTTGGGTCTCCCCTGAAAAGAGGCCATTGGCCTGGTGGGAATAACTCAGTCAAAAAGTATAAAATAAAATGAATCTTTAATCTATAAATCTTGAAATCTAAAATCTTAAATCTTAAATCTTAACTTTGATATTCACCAGGGGTATGATCTCTCAAGTCACACCACTGGTGCCAAACAGGGTAAAATATTAAAAATGTACAGAGATGAATCACTAAGCAGTCTTTTAAATTCTGCTTAAATTTAAGAGCATGCTGGAAATATGGAGTACTCCCTAGGTAAGGGCCAAACCCAATCACTCCCAAGAAGAGGCTTGACACTGAACACTGCACCATTTCTTTGCAATCTCTCTCTCTCCCTCACTCTCTCTGTATTCCAGTGCCTTACAGGTGCTTAGCTGTCCACAGAAACTGTACCTTAAATAAACTGTTACATTTACACACACACAAACACACACACACACACACACATACGCACGCACGCACACGCACACGCGCACACGCACACACGCACACACACACACACGCACACACGCACGCACACACGCACTCACACACACACACACACACACACACACACACACACACACACACACACACACAAAGACACTGATGCACACACACACAGACACATTCATGCACTGTTTCCAGGGAAGGCTGGTAATATTCTTCAACACCACAACCTTATCCTGGCTCAGGGTAGTAAGATGCCACTGCAGACTCCTTCCTGGGTTACATAGCTGGAGACCTCACAGCTATTAGTTTCCTACTTCTCCATAGAATGTCCAATATTTTGCCTCATATTTTTGGTCTGCTCCACATACAACCTGTGAATTTTTCTCTGCAGATCTTTGAGGATTAAACTAACTAAACAATGATATAAATTTAAGTTTCAGAGTTCATATCATTCAGAAAATGCATGGTAACACAAAACCTTTTATTGTAGTAAGTTTCTAAGTTTACAAGACCTGTATTTAAAATGTGTCCCTATTTTAGGGTCTTTGTCCCCAAATTACTTTTGGCTTTGTCCAGATTTCTTGTGCTAAGAGGTTGACAGGTATGACTAATTTAGTCCTGATAATATGCCAGCAGCCTGACCTATCAGAGGGGAAATTCAGTAGCGTGACACAACTTAGCAATAAATACATTGTTATCAAACTAAGCACATAGACAACTAGCCATCAGCTTTTTAAAAGTGAATAAATGAAAATACTTTGCTTAAGAAAGAATATGTTAAGCAGCACAGATGCCAGTTAAATATATACAGAAATATAAACTTACAGTGGGAAACAGAAAATAATGCTTTTGAACAGATTACAAGAAAAAAACAATACATGCCACAGCTACATGCTTCCCTTAGCTATTCTTGACTAAAATAATTATTGATCTAAGCAAAACTGGGAAAATTGGCAAAACATGCTACCAACAAAGGCAAAGTACAAGAATTTTTCAAAAGTATGTACATCACAGTACCATGGTAGCTGTTCTTTATCTGACCCTCTTTTTTGCATCTTCTCTTGGTGTTTATCAGCTGTTTGGTCTATATTTTTAAAACAGTCCACAGATGTAAATGAGTACTTTCACATTTTCATGCTAATGAGTCTGTTTACCTGTGCTTACTTAGATATCTCCTGAAAAATACTCCAATTGCAGTTTTATAGTTGTTTAGCTTGATGACCTAGGAATATTCACATATATTGTAATCACAGGCATAATAAATAGATTTCCTACTTAACGTGTTTGGCATATATTTCACATATAATGTAAAGTTGCTATATTTCCCAGCAGAATGCAGTTATAAACATCATATCTTTTAAACATTTTGCATAGAAAAAGGTCACAAGTTCACATATATTTTCATGCTAGTGAAAAACATACAGTATATTGCTGATTAACTCATATTTTAGATTATCTGTTGCAAGATGTATTGGATATAAGTACTGCTCATTCATCTGCTGCACTCCAAAGAGTAGCATATTTACTCACAGAGATTGCAAAGCTAAATACATAATCATCCAAAATGTACTAGTAATATGTGCACTTTTATCTTTTGCTGCCCTGTTTGCTTCCCTTGCATGCTTTCTTCATGTTGTTCTTCTTTTCATTTCATACTGTCATACCTCTCAACCTCTACGTGCAAGAAATCTGGATAAAATCAAAAGTAATGGGGAAGAAAGGCAAATAATTAGGGTCAAATTTTTAATTTTGCTCTTGTAAACTTAGAAAGTTGCTTAGAGTAATAGGTTTTGCATTAGCATGCATATTCTGAAGGGTAAGAATTCTGAAACTTATTATTTAGTGATTTCAGTCCTCAATCATTTGCCAGGAAAACCACAACAGGAACACACAAAAATATGAGGCAAAAACTGGACATTCTATAAAAATCTGGACAACTGAGAGGTACATGTCCTATACGTTCCCTGTCCTCCTCACTATAACTGTGATATAATAGTGGCCATGTGAGTCTGACCATCTCTTGGACAATATTCATATACTTCACTTCACAGGAACACTGTGCTTTGTGGTGTTTTCTGGCATGAAGCACCATGAACTGGCATTGACTGCTGCTTGTATGGTATAGGTTCATAGGTTCATAGGACGATACTAGGCTATTGGCCTGGAGGCCCTTATAAGCTTAGCAAAGAATTTTGCCCATGTTCCCTCAAATTCAGCACTTGTTTCCCCTGCCCAGCAGGGACACAGGTGGGATCCCAGGGGTGTATTTTCTGGTTCCCATCCAGTCATCCAGATTCCTCTTAAAGAGGGCTAGAGAGGTTTTCTGCTTGACATGGAGAGAGAGTCTATTCCACAGATGGGGGAGTCTTTGGGGCACAAATCTATCCCACCAACAAGTTCTATTAATGTCACAGATCAAGTTAAGGTCTTGTGTGTTGGTTGCACAAGTAAAGTTTGACTTATGGATATGCAGTAACTCCATCAAGGTTGGGTCTGAGATGGTCTTGTATGCCAAACACAGGTCACCTCTGAGCAGTTTGTATGAGACTGAGTAGAGGGACAGGGTTTTTAGCCTATCTGTATAGGACAGGTGTTTGAGACCCTGGATGTTCCTGGCCAGGAGCCTCTGTGGCCTCTCCAGCTGCTGCATGTGCTTGCCAAGGTACATGCCAAAGGCGGCATTGTACTCAATAATGGGTCTAATAAGCAAGGAGTATGGGAATGTTATGACTTCTTGTACCCAGATGAAATACCCTTATTTATGAGGTGGACTATTTAGAAAGCCTTCTGTATAATGGAGGCAAGGTGGTGGTCAAAAGTCAGGTTGCTATCAACCTGGGTGCTCAAGTCCCTCATGTCTGACTGCATGCTTAGTACATTGTTATTAATGTGATAATTAGTGGGGATGGCATTTTCTCCAAATGGGGATAATGATGCACTTCTTGGCATTCAGTTTGAGGCCATAATTTTGGAACCAGTCATTAGTTTGGGTAAAGTCCCGTTGGAGGATGTTTAAGACAGCATCCAGCTTGCAGTCATCTGAAAACTTGGTCAGCCACAGACCACTAGTTTTGGCTTGCACCTCAGAAAAGTATATCCCAAACAGTAGAGGCCCCAAGACCAATCCTTGGGGTACACCACTCATTACAGGTAAACTGCTAGAGGTGGCTTCCCCTATTTTGACTGAGTGGGTACTATCAGTGAGCCAGTTAGCTACCCATCTGGTAACATATGGGTTGATGCCTGGGAGAGTTTATCTATTATGCCAGAGTGGGGAATAGTGTCAAAGGCTTTGGCTAGGTAAGGTAGGGGGTTTGCACTGTTTTCCCCTCGTCCATGGCTTTGGTGACTGTTTTGAAGAAGTCAACCAAGTTTAACTGGCATGCTCTCCCTCTGACAAAACCAAACTTTGGGGGTCAAGCATTTGGAGGTTGTCAATGTCCTTGTTTATAAGGTCCATGATAATGCATTCCATGGCTTTGCAGATCAGGCTAGTTAGGCTGATGGGCCTATAATTGCCTGGGTCAGTGGATGCTCCACCTTTGTGTAGAGGGATGACAGTGGCTGTCCTCCATTCAGTTGGGCTGAAGCCGGTCCTCAGGCATTGGTTGAATAGGGTGCCTAATGGCCTGAGTTCATGTATCAGGTTCCATGGAGACTGTTTTATTTTGCCTTTGAGAGGGCATTAAAGACCTGCTCCCTAGTGCTGCGGGGGGCAGGTGTTGGGGATGTCCTGGTTTACTGATGGGGGAGACGGGGGTGAAGTTTTCACTGAACCTGTCTGCCAGCAGGTTGACTATATCTATGGCGTTTGTGGTGTCATTAACCACCAGTTCAGAGCAGATTTTATGTGTTAACTTTGAGATTGTGGATATATGTGAAGAAGGCCTTGTGATTGTCCTTAATGGATGTGGCCAATTTCAACTTGAAGTTAGTCTTAGACGATTTCACCAGTGATCTTATTTGCTTGTTTAGACAAAGGAGAGATTGCTTCCAACTTGGCACCTGCTCCTTCTTGGTCCTGGACAGCCATTTTTTCCTTTTATTATAGAGAAAGTTTATTGCTGCTGACCACCAGACTGGTTTACTC
Source organism: Protopterus annectens (assembly GCF_019279795.1). NCBI lineage: Eukaryota > Metazoa > Chordata > Ceratodontiformes > Protopteridae > Protopterus > Protopterus annectens. The sequence continues at coordinate 1,831,385,494 of NC_056725.1, forward strand.
TTCCTTGCGGAAGATGATTTGGTCCTGTCAGGTATTGCTGAGTCCATACAGCTATGTAGATGCTCAATGCAGCTATATAGGTTTGTTCTATCACAGCAGTTTATGAAACAAGTGCATGGCCAATGCATAGATACACTCTACATGTTTTTGTTTTTCTGCTCTCTTCACGTGCATTACATAAGAGCTCCACAATTTGCCTCATTTGCTATCACTTCTGATTGTCATATTGGAGCTAAGGCTGACTATTCTGAAGGGGTAGGGATCAATATTCATGTATAATGAGTATTTTTCAGATGGTGCAGTAATGCCTTCTTGTATACACTTTGTGCAGCTGTGTGCAGCATTTGTATGAGTCCTGGTCTTCTGTTTATTTACTAATTCTAAATTAAACCACTACTCACTGAAAACACGCATAGCGATGAGACAGTAATATATTCTCTTTGATTAAGTGACCCACAATTACACTTCTGATAATGAGGCAAATTCCACTAGTAGTTGAGGGGCCAGCATTAATATGGTCATTAAACTGAAGACAGTAGTCTTAGTTCTGTCATATGCATTCTTGTGCTGCAGGAGCACTCTACCAGTGTTGATATGAGCTGTGTCTGAAGTACTGAATAACGTGGCCCTGCAATTCATCAAAGAAAATAGTCTGGTGACAGAATGCAATATTAACCCATTTGTATTTTAAAAATCTTACTTACTCTAATAACTATACCACAGATGTGGTTAAGTACATGAAGTCTGGCTCAGTCTTATAATATAGTGCACCTACCCTTTGGATGGCAAAATCACATTTTTCAAAGGAATTAAATAGCTGATGATGATTTTATATGTATAGGCAACAGGTGATATTGTAGCACTGTTGACTACATGGTGAGCTGCATATGTAACATAATGTAATTAGCTATTATTTTTAACTACCCGATTAGGTTATTAATTGTAGGATTATTTTTTTCCAGTCATAAGGTGGCATAGGTGGCATAATTGAACACAGGTGTCCATGTGAAACAGCCACACTGACAGTACAGAAGGAGAAAATGTATAGCTTGGCCACACAACATATATCTGAAGACTATAATGTATAGGTAGATATAAGCTATATATGTTTTTAATCAGTTTCCTAGTTAACAAATTGTACACTTAGCAAAAAAAAAAAAAAAAACATAAGGAGTTAATTTAATAGGAATGGCAATCAGGCGAATTATCAATAGGTATGGCATGAGATGCCACTTAGCCATATCTGCAATAAGTGTAACAGTTAATTCACTAAAGTGAGGGTTAAGGATGAAGTTAAGATGAGCTTGCAGGACAGCTTATCACTCACTACGGAATACCTGTTAGTGAAGACATGAACCTGGTGCACTGCTACGTAATGGGTGGAGTATGGACAGCTGCACAGTAACAATGGCACTTCATACTGGACTTTCACACATTCAGTCACTACCTGCCAACACTCACCACATTGTGTCATTGTGAAGCCCTGATCTCTCTATAGGCTAATAAAATTGTCAAACCTGCATTGTAGCGATAGTGATTTTAATGTATTTGTTAACTTAGTAAACCCACTAGGTACAAGTGCTTCTTCTCAAGTGCAGTATATTTGATTGACTCACTTTCTCAAAGTTACACAACAAGCAGCTGGAAAATGACAGAATTAAATCAGGGACTATAGGATTAAATTTGTTAGCACATCGTAGCTGAACCCTTTGCAATAAACATAGTTTATTGGAAATTCCATAATATGCATTCCACTGGTGAGAAAGTGCATGGCTCTGTGCAATTTCTTCACCGGTGTTACAGTTTACACCTAGCCATAAGTTCTTGGTATCTGTGTGTTGTCTCCTGTATACATTCTAATCGTTAACATAAGTTTATATACTGCTGCATTGCACAAGCAGAAAGGTTTAAACCAAAGGCAATGTTTTTTAAACAGCATCTGGTAGGGAAAAAAGTCTTAATTGTATTCAGTTTTACTGCAGGAAGGCTCAAATGTCACTTTGGTTCAAACCACGGCACCTGATTTCTGGACAAGTTTCTAATCATCAAATGCTGTATCCAGCTTCTTCATTGCTAATTGAACTCCTGTTTTCATTTCTTAATCTCTGATATTCACCATTACTGATGATGTTGTAAAGCTTTAGAATCTGAATAACAACAGTACTGTTTAGTGTTGCCTTGGCAACTCTGTTGAAAAGGCCTAAGACTAATGCTGCCCTCATGCACATAATAGCTTTCATTTCTTGTTTGTTCATTTTCAACTCATGGTGTCCTTGTGTGGTTTTCAAATCTTACTTTTGCATTCATTTTTAGAGCTGTGTTGCTTTGCATGTGATTTTCTTTCAACTCCAATACAAGACAATTAAGTCCAGGACTTTTAATTTGACCAATTACATTTGCAGTGCTAAAATGTGTGTGGCCACATGCTGGAGCACAGCATTAACATTTGTGTTTACATGTGAAGGATGACAGTTGTTAACATTTGTTGGGAGAGTGTAGGCTGTCTCGTGTGTAAATTATTTATTTGTACTTGCTATTTTTATGAGTTATATAATTCTGTATACAGTTTTATTTTTACATAAGTGTAGTTTAGTTTGTGTATTGGGTAAATAAAATCAAGTAACAGGTACGGTCAGAAGGCACCGACTTTGTATTCTCATGCTTAATGTACAAAAAAAGACGTTACACAGTACACAGCTCCATTCTGCTCAGTCTAACACTTCTTAACCAGAATTTGTAGTCTGAGTGAAAAAAATGTCTGGAAATCTGAGCACAGATGGTCATAATAAACAGAGTGCTCTGTGAAATAAGTGATTTATACATGTGCTAAAAAGGGTGAGGTAATGAGGTAATTAATGTTTACATGACTGACACTGAACAGGCATTAAACAGAAAATATGCCACTTTATTGGTGACATAAACATCTGTAACAGGATCCTTTCATAAGATGTCATAGAAAGAAGATGAAGGGACTTGATATATGTGAAAGAAATGTCAAGACATTTTATGCTTTACAATGAATTGCAAAGATCTGGAAACTAATTCATGTAGGTAACAAAGGCCCAGCCAAAGATTTTATTATGGGGGTGGGATATTGGGAAAAGATGGAAGAATCTGTAACAGATGGTATAAAATCTATTCAATGTGAGAAGGCAGTGAGGAGATTATGGGGATACTGGGATTTACAGGGTAGACATTAGCAGTGGAAAAGAGTTACATTCTTCTGTTAAACAGCTGGTGCAACAAAGTCCACCTTGATTAAAATAATATCCAAAAAAAAAAAAAAACTCCAGCACTACTTTTTCAGCTACAAATTTTAGTACTGTTCAACTGAAACATCCTCATCAAATTTCACACTAAAGAGGCAATTTCCTTGGTTTGTATTTATTTCTTCTGAACCCTATTATTGCTGCATTTGCAAAAATAGTGCTGGAAATGTTTTTGTTTTCTCACTCTTTTTATCTACATCTGTCTATCTATCTATCTATCTATCTATCTATATCTATGTATCTATATATCTATCTGTCTATCTATCTGTCTATCTATCTATCTATCTATCTATCTATCTATCTATCTATCTATCTATGCACTCTTTCCAAGGTAACACAAACTACTCACAGAAAAAGAAGAAGAAAGTGAAAAAAATTAACATCCACTTTCCTCCCCTTCTCTGAGTCTAACCACCATGACATGACATTGGCAATCTCTATGATTCATAGGTTCATAGGTTCATAGGTTCATACTAGGCTATCTGCCCGAGGGCATTTACAAGCCTAGCCCATCGTTTTGTGGCTTACGCCACCCCTTTAGTATGGGGAACTATACCCATTATTTTGCTGTGATTCTGTCGAGCAGTGACACTGAGGTAATCCCTGGGGTATATCTGCGATCTCCCATCCATTGGTCAAGATTTCTCTTGAACAAGGCCAGCGAGGTGCTCTGCCTCACATGTACCGGGATTTTGTTCCACAGCATAGGGAGTCTTTGGGTGATGAATCTATCCCTCCAGCACGTCCTATTAATAGCCGTGTCAAGGTTTAAGTCTCCCGCCCTTGTGGCTCTGATGGATCTAGATTTTTTGAGGTGAAGCATATTCATCAAATCTGGGTTTGACATGGCCTTGTATGTTAGGCAAAGGTCACCTCTGAGCAAGCGTGGCGACTGAATAGAGCTGGAGTTCTTTCAGTCGGGCAGCATAGGACAGATTTTTGAGACCCTTTATCCTTTTGGTGAGGAACTTTTGTGGCCTCTCCAGCTGCTGCAAGTGTCGGGTCAGATACATTCCGAATGGGGCATTGTACTCATCATTCTGAGCATCAATCAGCTATCTGCTGGCAAACAAAAAGGATCCTGGGCAACACCAAGCAGCTCAGAGTAAAGATATCAGAGGGATGGCACGGGAGGGGGTAACAGAAGGAAATCCTTTCTTTTATACAAGATGATTACAAATGCATGGAACAACCTTTCTGGAGAAGTCATGGAATACAAAACTAATTAAAAAAATCCAAAATGCATAGGAGATAAATAAAGCCATTCTAACTTGGTAATAGCAGGATAAATTAACATTATAGGTTCATAGGTTCATACTAGGCTATCTGCCCTAGGGCATTTATAAGCCTAGCCAGAGTTTGTTTGGCTTTCGCCACCCATTTTAAATTAATTTTGCTATGCCCTTTTTCGAGGTTAGTATACTGTGCCTCTGTCTAACAGTGACACAGAAGTGATACCCGGGGTAATCCTATGATCTCCCATCCACTCATCAAGATTCCTCTTGAAGAGAGTCAATGAGGGACTCTGCCTAACCTGGACTGGGATTTTATTCCATAGTGAAGGGAGCCTCTGGGTTATGAATCTGTCCCTCCAGCATGTCCTATTTATTTCAGTGCTGAGGTTCAAGTCTCTCGAGCGTGTAGCTCGATGGGATTTGGATTTTATGAGGTGCAGCATGTCCCTTAATTCCGGGTTGGACATGGCCTTATACGTCAGGCACAGGTCACCTCTGAGCAGTCGGTATGCCACTGAGTAGAGCTGGAGTTTCTTTAACCGGGCAGCATATGGCATCTGTTTGAGCCCTTTGATCCTCTTGGTGAGGTACTTTTGGGGTCTTTCCAGTTGCTGCAGGTGTTTGGTAAGGTACATCCAAAAGGGGCATTGTACTCGATTATGGGCCTGATGAGGGATGAGTAAAGAGGCACGATGACCTCCCCTAATCTAGATGTGAATCCCTTCATGATTAGGTGGGCTATATAAAATGTTTTTCTAACCACTTTGGCCATGTGGTTGTCAAATGAGAGATTGTTATCAACTTGGGTCCCCAGGTCCCTAATGACTTCTTCTGTACTTAATGGATTACCACCTATGTGGTAATTTGTGGGCACTTTGTTTTTGCCAAAGGGATGACTATACACTTTTTGGCATTTAGCTTGAGGCCATGGCTCTGGTACCAGTTGTCTGTTTCTATGAGGCCCTTTTGGAGGATGCTTGTGTCGGCTGGAGAGTCGATTATAGCACCCAGTTTGCAGTCATCTGCGAACTTGGTCAGCCACAGTCCTTCCGTGTTGGCCTGTACCTCCGAGAAATATATACCAAACAAGAGAGGTCCCAGGACTGAGCCTTGTGGGATGCCACTTGTAACTGGTTTGGAGTCTGACATGGCTCCAGCAATTCTAACCATGTGGGTTCTGTCCTTGAGCCAGTTTGCAACCCATCTAGTGACATAGGAGTTTATACTTAAGCTGGTGAGCTTATCTATAATGCCCAAGTGGGGTATTGTATCGAAGGCTTTTGCGAGGTCCAGATAGGCTGTGTGGACCACCTTCCCTTCGTCAATGGCCTTGGTGACTGTTTCAAAGAAGTCAACCAGGTTTAAGAGGCAGGATCTGCCCTTAACAAAACCAAACTGGGTAGGATCCAGTGTCTGTAGGTCCCCAATATCTTTATTTATGAGGTCCATAATGATCCTTTCCATAGCTTTGCAGACCAAGCTAGTCAGGCTTATGGGGCGATAGTTTCCAGGGTCCGTTGAGGCACCACCTTTGTGGAGAGGGACCACTGTTGCTGTATGCCACTCTTTGGGTACATATCCTGTAGTAAGGCTGAGATTGAACAGTAGTTTTATGTTTGGGTTTAGCTCTTCTTGGAGTTCATGTAGGACACAGCCTGGGACACCGTCTGGTCCCATTGATGCTGTGTTTTTGCTTTGAGAGGCGGCTCCACCTGCGCATCTGAGATGTCAGGGGGAGCAGCACTCTGCTGGGATAGATATTTGCCCTTTTGGTGGGGGGGGGAGAAGTTTGCGCTGAACCTGTCAGCTAGGATGTTGGCAATGTCTGTGGGATCAGTGTATTTTTTGTCATTTTGGACTAATTCTGAGCATATCTGTGAATTCCCACCCAGGTTCCTAACATAACTAAAGAAAGCCTTGTGATTATCTTTAGTGTCCTGTGCAATTTTTCTCTCGAAGCTGGCCTTTGACGATTTTATGAGTGCCCTTAGTTTTTTGCTAATACTGATCAGAGATGCCTTCCCTTTTTGGGATTTTGCTCTATCATGTAGTAGCTTCCTCCTTCTATTATATATTATGACAGGAAAATAGGGAGAAGCTTGTATATTATGACAGGAAAATAGGGAGAAGCTTGACTGCTACTTATCTACTAAGCAATACTATCGAAAAATTATTATTTGTCACTGTTAGGTAGAACGTTCAGATGTAACTAGCATCTGAGATGTCATACACGCCACTACATGCTTTAGTAACTACTGAAGAAAGTACCATCACTTTAAACTTTATTTGAATGCCTAATGTAAAATTCAGTGCCAGGTTCTTTTTTACTCAGTAATAAGGCAGGTCAGGAATAGTCCATGTTGCTGTGTCTCTCACTTAGCCCTGTAATTATAAATCATGAAGCCTTGCCACAAGTTAAATTAAATAAAATAACCTTTCTGTAGGATATAGTTAAACTGCTTCCACATCTATGCCTCCATGTTCCTCCTGTCTGCAAGCAAAAGTATTCAAATTCCTTGTCTTGCAAACTTTGTATGATTTATTTACTTTTTATTGATTTATTTGTTAACTAGGGTTGTGATTGGTCAACTGGGCTCCAAACAGAGGCAGAGAAAGAGCAACAAACACACACAGAACAATTAAAATTGCCATATAAATTAGTTACAGTGTCATGCATATACCTAAGGATTCATAAACACCATGTCCATGGACACGGCACCCCTGTTTACAGTACGTCTATGATGTGAATCAGATATGCTTGCAGACAGACACGTGTGCATGAAACATAGCCTCTTGTTTTGACTGCCACATAGATCCATGGCAAAAAAAAAAACTATGACATAAACCCCCCTATGGACACATTGAAATACAAGCAACTGAGGTAAACAGTGATGATGCACAAGTGCCCCACGTGGTGGATGCAAGTGCCTGTGCACAGTTGTACAATGCTGATGTAGTCAACAGTAACAAATATATACAAAGAAATGTGTAATGGAGAGGAAAGTACCCTAGATGATCGAGGGTGGCGTAGAGGTTAGACTATAATAACAGAACACACAGAGATGGACAATGAAACAGTGCTAATGGAGTTGTAGAACAAAACAATTGATTGAAAGCAGAGCAAAAAAGCTAGTATGACAATACAATGGTTATGAAGAATGTGAAATATACACAGGAGAGGTGGGATGTAATAAAGTAACATGATGTACCAACCTACACCAGTCTTGAAAACATCAGGGTGTCAGCAGTGGACCTGCACTATACACCATGAATGTCATTAAAAAAGGAATATATGTTACCCTGACAGGAGTCAATCCAGTTTACTGCAAGGGGAGCTACTGCAGTAGTCAGACCTCAAGAGGTCATAAAACACATATATCAAGGAAATGTAGTGCATGTGTTTATGGATGTCTAAGAAAATAGTCTGCAAGGGAAATGAACCCATCCATAACCTTCACATTTGAATGTTTTATAGCAATGCATTAGCAAGGGAACCACTACAGCAGTCAGAGTTTAAGTGGTCATAAACATGTACATCAGGGGAATGTAGTACATGCACAGACTACAAAAAAGAATAATTAGAAAACAACACACAAGCATAGGGAATCTGAAACCTCCAAACAGTGCATTGACAAAATATAATCATTGCATAAATAAACTAAACCATTAAAGGTCAAATAATGGCACTATCTGTACTTTATTTCAAATTGGAATGTGCAGTGAGGCTTATTTGCTCGTCTTAAGGCTTTTTCTTCCTTTTTACCACAAGATGTGGATGTCATTTCTCTGTAATTACTACCACCCCTGGCTTTGTGCTGTGCCAACTGTCACACATTGTATGATCACAGAAAGATGAATATGAATGATATGCTCATGCTGGGATTGTCTGGTTTATCTATCTATTTTGACTGGTTTGGAAATGGGAGTATAAGTCACACATTGTATGATCACAGAAAGATGAATATGAATGATATGCTCATGATGGGATTGTCTGGTTTATCTATCTGTTTTGACTGGTTTGGAAATGGGAGTATAAGAAGACAGACTGAAATGAAAAGGTGAAGCAAGGAAATGGTCTAACAGCAGGTTGGTAGATGGGATGGTAGCCCTTATCCCCCTACTCCCTACTTATCCCCTACTCCCTACTTATCCCCCTACTCCCTACTTATCCCCTACTCCCTACTTATCCCCCTACACCCTACTTATCCCCTACTCCCTACTTATCCCCCTACTCCCTACTTATCCCCTACTCCCTACCTATCCCCCTACTCCCTACTTATCCCCTTACTCCCTACTTTAACAATGTCAGAAGGCTCCAAAAATATATTACGTTTGAAGATGCCGATCCCGTCTGCATAATGTACACACCTATTATAGGACTGCTTCCTTTCAGGGGAGATCAACACATGTAGCATGAAAAGAGAAATACACAAAGGTTCCTCACTAAAAGAATACAGGGCATAAGTAAAATGTCCTATGCAGACCACCTCAAGGCCCTATCCCTGTTTTCTGTCTCCTGCAGGCTTTTGAGGGGAGATCTATGCCTGGCATACAGGACATTGTAAGACCCCACTCTGATGGACTTTCTGAATATCCACAAAACAAACAGTACCAGAATTACCCATTCTAAAGACTTAAACCTTGCCTCTGATATAAATAGCACCTGCTGGAGAGATAGGTATGTATCCCAGAGACTACCCCATCTATGGAACAGGCTCCCCATCCGTGTGAAACAGACTTTCCCCTTAAACCAATTCAAGTGCAACTTGGACAATTGAATGGCAAGCTGGAAATTCATCCCTGGTTTGGCACCTGTGTCTCTAATAGACACAGGTAACCTGTAAATGGTTCATCTCCCAGGCCCATGCTTACACTTATCAAGGGTATCAGAACTTGTCAGAAATTTGGAAAGCATTGCTAGTTTTATAAAAGCCCTTGTGGTTGTTGGCCTAGTAAACACCTGCAAACCTATGAACTTATGAACCTATAAAACATACAAACTCCAAACAGAGAGTGACAAGAGTTCAGAACGGAATCTTAAATATTGAATCTGTTAAGCAAAACATTTAGCAACAGAGACCCTCTGCTAATATTGCAACCTAACCACACTTCCATTCCTACTTCCATTGCTTCATATACAAAATATTCTAGTTTGGTCCTTACAGCAAGATCCTTAGTAAATTCAAGCTAAGAAGTACCTGGCTTTACTTTTCCAGAAGGAACCTGGGATCAAGGTGGCTGATTAGAGCCATAGAGATACCAAAGGATACAGGCCAGTGATAACTGCATGTTGGAATGCTCCCCATCACAAATCTGTGAATTCTGTTGGGGAAGCAATGATATTTTGACATGCAACCACATCCTGCCTTCCCATCATGTAATGCAGGAAAAAATAATCAGTCTCCACATTCAGGTCTTATTCGTAAAGATGGGGTGATGGTTTAAGTTCTCCCTTCCATCTTAACCCTCTCCAGTATCCAACAATATTTTTCATTCTTACAACACTTTTTGGATTTGAATGGCAAGTGTGTCACCATAACATCACAATCTCATCAGCAGTGGTGACACCTTCTCTGTTCTCATACTGCTTACTGGATTCCTAAATAGCCCCCATATTCTTAGACCTTGTTAAAGACATTAATATCTTTCTAAGTAGGTTAACTGTTCATTAAAGCAAATTGTTTCCTTTCATTTATTTATGTTTATACATGAATAAGAATGTCTCATCCAAGCCCCCTTTTTTTTTTGTGCGTTGATACAATAATTACATAAGCAGGTGTACCATTTATAAATAATAATATAGTGACATCACATTTTATATACAATGTTAATTAAATCTTTAGTGGAATTTATTAGCAATCATGTAGGCTTTGCGTAAAGCTTACACAATTTAAGCTCACTAGTGTGATAAACTCATTGAATATGCATGTTGCTCATAGGATCATATGATCATAGGATCAAATGAGGTTATTAGGTTAATGGCCCCAGGGCCCTTACAAGCCTAGCCAAGTTCAACCTGTGTTCCCAAGGGTGTCTGATTCAAGCAGGCACTAAAATCAGCAGCTATTGGCCCTTTTCTGGAACCAGCAGAAGTGTTGGAAACCTTTAAAAGGTGAAGTATGAGTACACAATGTTTACAAATCTCTTTGCCTGTAAGCAAACCTATTATGCAAGCATGCATGGACAGCTTATATGAGGTAAGAGCAAGATGATTAAATGGGGCGAATGTACATAAAATACAACGGTAACAGTGCAGACATAAGTAAGAGGGGAGGGTAAATGGAGAAAATGTACACAGATAATGCAGTCAAATGTGATTATGTCACAAGGAAATGTTTTAAACATAAATACTTCCATACTGATGTAATAACAATTAATCCTGTTTGCAATTCTTGACCCATGCTCATAACTAAAAATGGACACACTCGTGAAGGATGTGTGAGTGACACAAAGCAACACTGTATCAAAGACAAGTAAATCCGATATTAATGTTGATAACATGTAGAGTTCAGATAACAGTTAACAAGGACAGTGGATATATTAGGGTCTATTTGTATTGACTAGAGTTATTGACTGTGACATGTATACACAGAGAATGTATATGTGATAACTGAGAGTACTGCTGTATTCTCCACTTCATGTATAAACAAGATGTGAGCCCTACAGCTATTGTATCATGCTCATCAGAAAGAGACGTTTGCCATTTGTTGTCATCTGTTAGCCATAGAAAGGGGGCTACCCTACTCTGAGACATGTATTAAATAAGCATGTGTTGTCTGTCATATACATCTTATACAGTAATATAACAAGACTTAAGATACACAAGTGACAAATGACAACAGATCTGATGACATTTCAAAAGTTCAAGGTCTGCTTTTGTAAATGCAGTGCATCTATTACATGATTACACTGAGAATGCTCACAAGACGTTACATAGAACACTGCCATAACAGCATCAAAACAACACAATGAATATGTCCTAATACAGGCTCAGTCACATGTGATGATGGTCTTGCATAATGCCATACAGGAAGAAATATTATACAAGTCCTAAAATCCTATAACACTCTACAGTGTGAAGAAAATAATTACAGTAATATATAAATGTTTGGATGAAGATGTACAATAAAGAGCATTATTATTTGGAAATTAAGCAATGCCTGTGAACAATCAATGACATACTCAACATCTGCATCTTGCCAGAGTCAAACATGTCAGGACAGGTATCAGAAAGTTGTGTATCAATCTTTGATGCCACAGAAATAGACATGCTGTGTGTGTCATGATGAGTACAATTGAAGGGCTTACAACACGTTCCTGTTGTAATGGGTATGGATCATCCCCTTCCTCGGAGGGTGATGCATTAAATCTGCTGCCCTCTGACTGTGCCAGAAATACTTTCTTTGCCAAAGCAAATCCTGTCTGACACAGTTATCTGACAGAGAGATGTTACCAGATTCAAACTCCTGCCTATCATACTACACACTCTACAGAGCTGTGCATTGACTGTATCTGCCACAAAACAGCAATGGAGCCTGTCACAAATGACTGAAATTAATGTATGGATTAATAAAGGGCATTTGATAATAATTTGTACAATATTATTTTGTCATAACTATGTGTTATTGTCATGTTTCAAGTTAAATCAATTGCATGTCACAATAGTTTTTTTTTATTTCAAAAATAAACCAATATGAGAAATAAATATGTACACCTTTGCCATGTTCAGAAGGCATTAATGTGTCATAAAATCAATTATTTGCTTGACAGAAGGCAGCTGAATTTTAATTTTTTTACATTTTTTCTTAGGAACTGAAATCTTGTTCACTGCTAGGGACTGGTCAATTCAGAGTGTGAAATGCCAAATTATGTGCAAACGATGAAGAGTAACGAAAAAAATGCTTACGTAGAGGAAACATTATAAACAGTTACAATGTGCAGTGTTGATGCCTTTTTAACTTTGTTGTCTTGCAACACAAATACATGTTCCTTAAACATCAGTATGCTCATACACACAATACCCTCTTTGGATTTGAACCCCATGTCACTAGGGTATTCACAACACTCGAGATGTGACACAGTATCAAGTGACATTACAGGTGCAACACAAACAAGTTCTGAAAGTTGTCTTTTGTAATTTGCAGTTAGATGTGTGGATGACTGGGATATTGACAAGAGTTAATCTAATGTTTCCTCACACAATATAAAATAAAAATTAGCAACACTGCAGCTCTTTTCTTCTGTTTATTTTGTTAGTATTATTCCCTTATCTATGGTTCTCTAACAAGACTGCTATGTGATTTGCCTTACTTTTGATATATGTTTCAAAGAGTAGGATGCTTCTAAGAACTGCAATCAAAATTTACTCAGAGACACAAACTGTGGTCATAAACAATCTATACAAAAGTTATGAATATTGCTCTCCCAAGTCAGTCAATGTACTCACAGACTTATTTCTTAGTCTCTTCCCCCCCTGACACACCCTTGGTATGAATACATCAAAGAGGATTGGCTGTAAAACCCTGATTGCTTCTGCAGTGAGACTAATCATTCACACTAGTAATCCCTTAGCAGGTAACACTTCTCAGTGCTCATCCTTGCAATGCTAGGGCATGTGCATGCAATTGCGCTGGTACTTAAACCGTATTTACCCAGCCTGAACTTAATGCAGATTGTGGAATTAATGAATGCTGATGAATTCACACCTTGTTTGTACTCAGAGGGCTGATCTGCTTTATATAAAGCTAATTGTGTAGGTAAGGAACTTGTATTGTAGTAGGGGAGACTGCATCCATAGAGCTTGATACTGCTATTTGATTTAAAAAATGTTTTTTCTAGTTTAACAACTGACTTACTTCAAAGGTGTATGGCTGTTTTTTTTTTTTTTACAAACTAATGTATTTCGACTGACATTAAAATAAATTAACTTTGTTTCCACCCTCTCTCTTATCAGAGCATAAAGATGAACAGATTGCCACTAAGTGGATCTCCAGTGTCTACACTTAACCTGACTGTATAGTTTTACTTACTTTTTCCTTATTACTACTACTGAAATTTTATAAAAATTACACTCTTAAATAATGTAAATTGTATCTATCTGTTATACATTTTACTGTACACGGAGCTTTTCTCCCTGGGCCTCCACTGAAAATGGGTTTCTGACCCCATGGACTTTCCTGATCAACAAATGTCAGTAAATAATAAATACATTTTATCTTTACTGATGACTGTATTTCACAATACACCTTCTGGGTTATTGTCTGCATTTTTCTCACTAGCTGTTGGCACAGTCATATAGATCAGTAGCTTCTTGACCATTATAAATTTTTTTAAAGAGTGTTACCTGACTTTTAATGGAGACTTTAATCTGGGAAGCTGACCAGTCAATATGCCTATGCATACCCATGACACAGAGGCATCAGACACAGGACAGGTTGAAGGTGACACAGATGATCAGGACAGTGTGGTTACTTCAGTTGCAGAACCAGCTGATTCTCCCTGCAACCATTGTGAGGGTGAAATGTCACACAGATGGGTTGGTAGACGTGCTCAGAGAAGACCTGCTGTCTATCCTCCTCCTGATGTTGGTGTGTCAGTAGGTGCCACATGCCATATGTACAGAGCGGTATCTACTTCATATGGTTGACATTTCAGAACATCGTAGACCATACGGCCGAAACCATATGATCGACATTCAAAATGTCAACCATTGAATAAAAAAAAAACACAACAAAAACTTACCTTCATGCCCCCCCACACCCCCTGAAACTTAAATATACCAACTCTAAGATCGCACTACAGTGAGGAAGATGGAAATCTTTCCATTCCGCACTGTACGGAGATGCCGGTACCACATGATCGACATTTCAAATGTCGATCATATGGTCTTGGCCATATGGTCTTCGACATTCTGAAATGTCGACCATGTGAAAGGGACCCATTCTGACATAAAGGACTGCCTGAACTGTGTGGGTGACACCTTGGACAAGATGAATGAAACATTGGATCAAGCAAAGTCTGTAGTGGTCTGTAATGGAATGTGTGCTACAGGAGGGTTGGCATCCATGTGGCTTGAGAGCTGCTATATCATACAGTGTTAGTTGACATGCCTGTGCAAGATGACACTCCTGTAGTGGCACTACTTCCACTGGCCCATCAGTAATTGCAGAGTTCACACCCAGAAGTTGTAGGCCACGTGTTTATAGTCCAGGATGTAGTTGTGATGACAGCTCATCCAGCAGATATCACTCAAATTCAGGTAGCATCCTTAGTTTTAACCAAGGACATGGAACTAGCAGTTAGCTTCCTAGCAGAGGTAGTTTTTTTGGTCAGGGGTGACAATGCTGAACTGACTAGTCTACCATGCATGGCTCACACCTGTCCAACATGCCAGGACATAGTGCTAGAGAGTGCTTGATCATGTTAATGCAGACACACACATGTTCAACACATACTTGCCCATACCACCACACACACACACACACACACACACACACACACACACACACACACACACACACACACACACACTGGAATACATCACCTTAGGACAGTTTCAATTTTCATCATTTGATTTATTGGCATGTATTTCAGATGTGGGAGGAAACCAGAAGAAAAAAAATCCATATGCAACCAAAGGCTCAAACTGAAAAAAAAAATCATCCTAAGTGTATTCTGGTTTATAGACGAAATACATATCTAAAGACAAAGAAAATGCAATACTAGTACACAGTAAAGCAACTCAAATGATCGGCTTAATGTTTAAAACCTTCTCTTTTATGGATCTCACTTTCCTTATCAAGTATTTTTCTATGTAATTTACAGTCCTTACATGAAAAAATAAAGTGGGGGTACAAATGCGATTAACTTTTCATGTCATACTTATTATATCTGTATCTGCAAAGAGCATATACTGCTTAAAAAGCTGGTAATATCAAAACCATGAAACAAATGTTTAAGAAAAATATGTGAACACAACATGAAGCTGTACTCTCTCTCTCTTTCTCTCTGTCACTATATAGGTAGATATATAATATATATATATATATATATATATATATATATATATATATATATATATATATATATATATATATATATATATATATATATATATATATATATATACACATATATATAGTTTATAAAATACATAAACAAACACACACATGTACGCATACACGTGCACACACACACACACACACACACACAATTTCCTTTCCCCCCAACTTTGTGCAGTCTCAAAGTGCATTCAATTAAATGTGAGTCAATGAATGTTGTTTAACAAAAACAGCATTTGAAGTAAAGAATTATATCTTATATATATATGTATATATATATATATATATATATATATATATATATATATATATAGGGACATGATACAGTAATGTGTCAAAATGAGATTTAGAGCTGTTGTATAAAATGATTATTTTATAACTAAGACATTACAGGCTTCTGTATGTTGCACCTGGAATACAACTATACATCTAATGCTGCTTTTGTTTTCTAGAATGAGCACAGATGCTTGCTGCATTGCTTTGAGTGTTACTGTGTGCTGCATCATCTGTTTACATACATTCCTCCAAGGATACACATCTAGTGATTTGTCAGAATATAACAGGGTGTCAGTATTTGCTGCATTACTGTGATGGAACAGCAATGAGTGCAATCAGTTCTGATGTGTTTGAAAAATGGAGAGCGAAGCAACAAACTAAAAGTATATCATAAGCCAGTAGTAGTTTTTTTTGCTAGTAGATATGAAGAAATTAGAAGGATGGTATACCAGGCAGTCCAAATAACATTATTGCCACTTATTCATTAATTAGATTGCCTCAAATGTTCTACGATGTCATGCACATGACCATGAAAGTCTGAAAAGGCCAATGGGGTTCAGCTTACTTTATCTAGAAATATGATTATTATCTTATCTGTGTTTACGCTAGCAAAATAAAATGCTCAGAAACAGGATATAATGTCATCATAGAATGGAATAACATTACATGACCATCTCTCAAAAAATTCTGTACTGCGCGGATGCAGGTTCATCGCATTCACTGTGATATAACAGATTTACTAAGCTCCTCAAGAACTGCAGAAGTTCTGCACTTTTTCAGGTAAGCCAGTCAATACAAAAAAAACCAGCATTTTCTGTTTAGTATGGATTTTGTTTCTTAACAATGGCCTTAACGTTTTGAGACAAGCTTTTTCTTTTTAAGTCTTTTTTGGCTGATACACTCCCAATGAATTCAGTACCAAACTAATTCAGCAGGAGGAACTCCATTTACATTTGCAGGCATTATTCATGACATGTTTTCCTTTGCCATCATAGTAGTGTATATGTATACATTTATTTATTTGCGTTTGTTTACCATGAAAAGTATGACTTGGTTTGGAATAAACCCCCTTTCAGTCGAGGCCAAGGGAGAAAAGCTCCATACATTGTAGAAACATTAACAATGTAACAATGTAGCATTAGGACAGTAATAAGATTATCAGCATATAGGCATATAATAATGTCAAACAGCAAGACATCCAAATGAAGTACAGTACAACTGAATACAATACAAATATTTCATACATAAAATAAGCATGCAGTACCATAGGAAGACTATATTTCTACAGGGAAACAGTTGACTAGAAGCACTGAGTTTTAGTTGATGGGAATACACTAATGACAGGATAGGTCCTAGGTATAGTGAAATGAGAAGTTTTGTTATAAGTTCATCTATATACTTTTTTATGAAGATGATAAAAAGAGGAAGACATTATCAGAGATAAAGTAGAAGGAGTCATTGTAATGATAAAAGCAGAGTGAGGAAGTATATAACTATATATAACCTCTTTACTGCCACACCTCATTAAAAGGTGCAAAGACCCTAGAAAAGTGTTGTTTATTCAAACAAATATCTGGTCACCTGATATATTCATATTATTTGCATACAAAATAGCATATGACTCCTCCCACTTCAAGCAGGATTACACGATAGTACCCATTTTGACCACTGTAGTCTCTTAAATTAATATGTTTGAAGGTGCATTGGGCTCTGGTCCCCAAAACTGATGTCTACCACTTCTGAGGGTTTACCACCTTTGTCAGAGAAGCATTGATCTTTGAAGTTACATATTTAGAAACTGGGGTGCAGCTGCAGCACCTCCACATTGGTGTTGGTGCTATTGACACAGCCTCTCTCCAAAGGAAAAAAAATGCATAATTCCACCTGCCTAAGTATTTCAAGGAAGAAAAAAACATCCACAGGAGATTGATAGTCAAGATACGGTAAACAGGAAACTGGGCAGGTAAAACACAGCTTGGAACTGTTTGAATTGTATAGATGTGATATACCCCTCTATTCAATCATTAATTAATTAATTAATTAATTAATTAATTAATTAATTCACTCATTCTCCAGTATCTGCTATAACCTATTAAGTATCAATGGGGAGCCAGATTCTATCCTGGCACTCAGTAGGCATAGTGAAGAAATACTATCAGGATAGAATGCTAGTTCATCAGTTGATACATATACAGAATCACTTACAGACCACATGCACTCCTACAGGTAGTTTGAGGTGACTGCAAGTACAAGCTGGTACACCACTGTGAAATCCAGATAAATCAAAACTAACATACAGGATATGATATATTTATGAAAGTGGTTTTACAACTCCTTTTTCAATTAAAAACAAAGACTGCTACCAGTCTCAAGATACTGGTCTGGATTCATGAATGCCTACACTAAATGTAGCTATTTTGTAGTTGTTGCGGAGTGTCATGCACAAGATAGCATGCTATTTCATATTCATTAAATGGCTGTACAGCTAGTGTAGAGCTTCAAACCAAGGGCAAATGGCAGAATATGCTAATGAAAGCATAAGGAGCTAAATTACATGCTAATTAACCAACTCAACATGGTGGAGCTCTTCAGGAACTTCTAAAGTAGTCATCTATAATTTAGCCATTTGAGTTACAGCCATAATTACACTTAGAAAAAAAATAGAGGTTGCTGCTGCCATCATTAACCTGTATGTGTAACAGGCTTTAATTTATTTTTAGCTTTTACTGCTGCTGCTGCTGCCAGACATCAGCAAAGAATGAGAAGGGTGTTTAGACCCCATTTGATGTATCATGGACTGCATGACACAGAAATTGTAGAGTGACACTGGGTGGACAGAGAAACACTAGAAGAAATATGTAACCTCTGCCACCCTCACCTGAGGCCCCAGGGAATTCATGGAGAACCCATCCCAGTTGAAACAAAGGTATGAGTAGCTTTACATATACTAGCTACAGGTACTTTCCAGAGACCTACAAAGGATATATTAGGAGTGTCATAGGCCTTAGCTTCTAGACTATTACATCATTTTCTAAATGCAATGCTACAGCATGCAAGGGAATATATCTGTTTTCCATGGACCCCAGAGGAGAAAAGAAATACCACACAGGAATTTTATGCAATACCATTCTTACCTGAAGTTTTTTTTTTGGGGGGGGCATAGATTGCACAGACATAGAAATACAAACCCCACATTGTGAACAAGGAAGGAGGTACATTAACAGGAAAGAGTATCATTCAATAAACAGTCAGATTATCTGTAATGCCCAAGGGATCATCTGCTATGTTTGTGCAGGTAACCCAAGAAGTTTTCATCACTCACATATATGACATACTTCTGAACTGCAGACAAGGCTTGCCAAGAATGACTTTCCAAAAGGGTATCTAGTGGGGGGTACAGGTTATGCACTGGAACATTGGCTCATGACCTTGTAGTACTATATATTGCATATTTAGTTTTTACCTATCTCCCCTCCCTAGAATGCTGCGTATTACCCCACCCCAGAGAATCTCACTTACCTAGCATATAGCTGTTGAACTTTTCCATTTCCGAAGGGTCAACTCACTGATAGTTTCTCGTGGGACTCTCACTCCTCTTAGCTCTTCCTGCTCCATTCGTCCATTGGGTTTACTCCACTCCCCTACCCTGCCCCCAGTTTCCACCGCCCCCAGTGGTCATACCTTTATACTGCTAATAGCCACACCCCTACTTCTACAACCTATCACTTTCCCTCAATTGCCATATCCACTCTCACTCTCATACCACACCCTCCTACAACCATCCATCCCCTCTACTAATCCCTGACATATCATGCTAGGCATATTACCACTACTACTACTAACTCTCACTACTCTAGCCTACACCACATCCATACATGCTATCATACCATTAAACACTACCTTCCACATAGCACATACCTACACACACATACATACACATACAAACATTATAATCTTCCCCACACTATTTAATAGTAGCTCATTATATTATATACAAAAACCACACACCACATTATCTCCCCATAGAATAACAGCAGTTAGATATCATACAGACCTAGCTCACGCCATCAAACTCAAGTTATTCCTCAAAAGATGGCTACTAATCTCAGGAGACATATACCCAAACCCAGGTCCAAGCTATAAAATTCTCTCCCACAAACAAGAAACAGACCTACTTATTATTAACCTAAACTCAAGAAGTATATCCAACAAACTACAGGACTTACATGCATTCATAGCCCACTACTCACCAGATGTACTAACCATTACTGAAACCTGGCTAAAACCCACCACCCAAAATGAAGAAATTATCCACCCTGGTTATAACATTCTAAGGCAAGACAGAGATACCAAAAAGGGTGGTGGAGTTGCAATCTTATTTAAAAACACACTTAACCTCCAACCCCTTAAAACCCCACTTCCCATTTTTGGCAATTCGAAAAACATTAGGCTCCATTATCTCCCTCAAAAACAAAAAAGAATCAACATCCTCTGCAGTTATGTTCCTCCAGGAAACAACTCACCTATAATAGAGGATATGTTGCAATGGGCTACAATCAACCTGCCCCAAGAAACCATCCTGCTAGGAGACCTAAACCTAGACTGGCTAGCCTGCAATGCCAACAATCCCGCAAACCATATAAACTTATTTGGATTCTCACAATTAATCCAAGAACCCACCAGAGTTGACAAAAGATCCAATAAACTCTCCATTCTCGATTGGACTTTAGTTAACCTCCCCAAAGAAAATTATCATGTGGGCTGCCTACCTGATATACTGAGTGACCACTGCCCCAGTTTCCTCCTTCGTAGACAAGTAAACATACCCAAACCTATACTATATAAGGAGACCAGAAATGAGCACAAGGTAAATCCACAAATCCTTAACAGTATGCTACAACAAAGTAACTGGCACCCACTACAATCCCTACCATTAGACCAGGCAGTTGAATATTTCAATAATACTGTTATGAAAGTGCTAAGCATACTAGCTCCCATCAGGAAACATAGAACTAAGGTTAACTATGCCCCTTGGCTAAATGGGACAACAAAAGTACTACTAAAAGCCAGAGATAATGCCTGGAAGAACTGGAAAAAGAACAACACCAACCAAGATAAACAAATATATCAACAACTTCGGAACCAGGCCAAAAAACAAATAAAAATGGACAAACAAAACTACTTCCTAGGGATCCAAAACAAACATTCCAAACCCCCCAAAAAGTTCTGGCAGGCTTTAAATTCCCTTCTAAAATCCGGCCAAACTACAACCCCAGCTCCCAACATCAACAATGATAATGACAGCATAACTTCCCAGTTTAACCATCACTTCACGGACTCTATTCTATCATTATCTACTCAGCTATCCAACAATAACCCCATACTCACCCCAACTATAGATCACAATAGTATACCCCCCCCCTTTACCCTCTCACCCATACCAACCTCCACAGTAAAAAAATTACTCTCAAAACAAAAACCCACCACTCTCGCAGCAGATGGCCTACCCACTACTTTCCTAAAATTAGCTGCAGAATCCCTAGCCTACACCATCTCACTTCTTATAAACCGCTCCATACAGGAAGCCTACATTCCCCAACTATGGAAAGTGTCATACATAATATCCCTACACAAAGGAGGTAACTCCTTGAACTTTCAAACTACCGCCCCATTGCTATCTTATCCCCCCTTTCTAAACTCCTGGAGAGATTCATTCACACCCAGGTGATGCACTTCTTAACCTCACATAATCTCCTCTCCCTCACACAACATGGATTCCGTCCACACCATAGTACAACTACTGCTCTTCTCTCCTTTACCAACCAGGTTAACCAACTTAGAAACAACAACACCGTTGTATCAGCCATTTTCTTAGATCTATCTAAGGCATTTGACATGGTCTCACATAACCTACTTGTAGACACTCTACCTGCCATCTCCTTTGCCCCCTCTGCTACTTCCTGGTTCAAACACTATCTGATAGAAAACAGTCAGTAAAATGGCAAGGCATACTATCACCACTACTACCAACTACTGTAGGCGTTCCACAGGGATCAATACTAGGTCCTTTACTATTTACCATTTTCACCAACAAACTACATACCTCCACCCTGCATGCATCACTTATACAGTACGCAGATGACTCAACCCTAATCTGCTCAACCCCAACCATAACCACTCTTCAGAAACTTACACAAGAATCCTTCTGCTCCGTAGAAAAATGGATTACTGATATCCACCTTATTCTAAACCCCAAGAAGACCAAATTACTTCTATTCACCCCCAACAAATCCAAAACCACACCTCTTTCTTTCACCATCACCTCCAACAATGGCACATCAATCTCTCCCTCCCCCCATACTAAGATACTCAGTGTTGAAATAGATCAGGATCTTAACTTCAATGTCCACATCTCTCAAACCATTAAAAAGGTTCATAAAAAATTAGGAACTTTATACAAACACAAACAGTTCCTATCAGACCAAGCACGAATCACCCTAGCCCAAACCCACCTCTTGTCTACTCTACTATATGCATCACCAATCCTAATTCACATCAGGAAAACAGACCTAGACAAACTAGAATCATGTTACAATAAGATTGCAAAATTCGCCAGTAACTCCACTTTTAGAAGTCATCACTGTCTTGCCTTAAAACACCTACAATGCTTAGAACTCTCTCAGCTAATTAGGTATCACCCACTAGTGCTCACCTTCAACATACTAAAGAATCCCCACAAAACGCTAGCCCTAAACCAACTACTAAACCAACTACTAAACCAATACTCAGCGTACCGTCCTCTACGCTCATCAAACAAGACCCTGCTCTGTATATCCAAAGCCAACAACACTGCAGGGAAAGCCCTCTTCTCTCATACCATCGCTAAGGAATGGAATAAGCTCCCCCAAAATATATCCTCAGCAACTGACATTGCCTAAATAAGAAATTTTTGTATTTAGGTGCAAGGTACATGTTTATTAAAACATGCATGCACTGGTTCTCTTTTTCATAGTTTTAAGAGTATAAAGTTGATGTGGTACAGAATTTCTTATCAAGCCTGGAAGCAAAAAGCCATAATGTGATAGCAGCTGAAAGCAAAACAAATAAGTAGGTAACCAGAGGCAATAGGCTATGCAAAAAATACAAGAAGACACAAAGACACCTTGGCCACTTTGATTCAGGCATATAAAGAAGTATAACTATATTTAGGACCCCAAGCAAAAGAAAAAGAAAAAAAAAAAAAAAAAAAAAAAAAAGCAAGGACAGGAAACGGTGGCAACAAAGCATGTGCTGCTAATATATATATATATATATATATATATATATATATATATATTCAATATGTATAGATATAATTTGCCAGTATTTTAGCCTCAGATGTCTTAATGTCCTATTTACAGTGACACAAACCTGTCATATGTTGTGAAGAGCAGGTATGAAAGATGATAATGATCTTTAGCACTAGAAACTAGGATTTGTATCAAAGGATAATCCAACTGTATGCACTGAATTTTTATCTAATAATGTGGGTGTTCATTGTAGTCAGTGCTGCAGTACTAAATCTTGGATGTGTCCATGTTCTTTCCCCGACATGTCAGTTGACCATATCGTCTCCAAATTTAACTCATATTTCATTGATACAATAACTAATCTTACAGCGTCCTTTTCCTCCCCTCTACCTAGTAATCCTCTTCCAAATTCTCCCTCCCTTTCACGCCTAACTCACATTTCCACAACCTCAAATGCACCTACGCTAAACTGGAAAAAACACTCCTCTCAAACTGAATATAATCTTTCCCCTATTCCCACTTCCTGCATTAAACAGCTATTGCTAAAGCTAAAACCCAGCTCCAACTCAGCTGTCAACATCCCTGCCAAATTCCTCAAGATTGATGCTAACTCAGTATCGTACCCTATCAGCATCCTAATCAACAGATCGATCCTAGAATCATATGTTCCCTCCTTATGGAAAAAAAAGCCATTACCCTTCCCCTCCATAAAGGAGGCCTTTCTTCAGACATCTCTAACTTCCCACCTATCGTTCTTCTTTCCCCTATATCTTAAATCCTCAAAAAGTGTTTCTAAAACCAACTAGTCCACTACCTGTCAAACAACAGCATCCTCTCCCCAACCCAAAACTGATTCTGTCCTAGGCACAGCACCTCTACAGCACTCATTTCTTTCTTAAATACCATTAACAAAATATACGACTCTGGCCATATATCTTCTGCTCTCTTTCTAGACTTATCTAAGGCATTTGATGCTATATCCCATTCTGTCCTTCTGTCTCACTGTTCTTCCCTAGGGCTGTCTTTTTAATCTCTTAACTGGTTTAAAAGCTACCTCACTAACAGACAGCATGCCTTCAAATGGCAGCACTCCATCTCTCCCTTCCTTCACAACCCTACTGGCATCCCACAAGGTTCAATTCTTGCTCCACTTCTATTTAACATTTTCATTAATAACTTACACCAAGCATTACCACACTCCTCTCTAGTCCAATATGCTGATGACTCAACCATAGTCTGCTCAGCACCCAGCCTTTTATCCTTCAACAAATGACCCAAACAGCTTTTTCTACTGTTGGATCCTGGCTACACCAAAATCACTTGTCCTTAAATGCAAAAAAAAAAAATGTTGTTTACCCCCCTAAAAAAATATCTCCATCAATGTTCAAGACTTTAACATTTTCTCATTGAACTCAATAAAAATTTAACTGGTAGCTAATGTTAAACTCTTAGGGGTTATAATAGACAACAATCTAAAATTTGATTTACATATCAAATCTAATATCTCTAAAACCCACAAAAAACTTGGCCTCCTATACAGACATTATAAATTCCTCTCCCCTTCAACTAAACAGGCCTTAGCCCTCTCTCACCTACTTCCTTCTCTAACCTATGGTTTTCCTTAATTAACTAATCTGCAGTCCTCTCTAACACTAAAATAAGAATCCTGTTACAACAAAATTGCCAAATTTGCTTCTAGCTGCCGTCATTCTACCCATTATTGTATAGCCTTAAGAAATCTCCACTGGCTTGAATTCCCACACTTCCTACTACCCCTTCAACTAACTACCTCCCAGACTAATTTATAAACAACAGGACTGCCCTACACTTAGCTTCTTATTTTCCCCTTACTCTCCCACTAGGTCATTATGCTCAGAAAACCAAAACCTACTACAAGTCCACAAACCTAACCTACCAGCAGGTAAATTCTTATACTCCTGGACTATAGCCAAACACTGGAATGACCTCCCCTCCTCCATTTGCTCCATGCAACACCCCATCAAATTCAAATCTGCGCTCCAAAATCACCTTCTTTCCAAATGGATCTGCAACTGGTCCATCTTGTCTAATGCTGTCACCTAACATTCTCTCCCCACCATACCTCTCAACCTGGAAACATGAAAAATCTGGACAAGGCCCATGAAAAATAGATATAAATCTGTATGCTGATTAGCATATAATTTGCATACATATTTATGTAACCACACCCACTCCAATGGGAATTGTGGGATACCAACTTTCAAACGCAAACTGAAGAACAGACAACCAAAATATGGCACCATAGTCCCCCTTCAGCCATTCCGATGTCCCATTACATGGCTATTTTGCCCCATTTATCATAAACACTAATGTGTGCATACTGCTTTACTTCTACAATGATTATTTGGATTTTATTTTTACATTTTACAGCACAACAATGCACAAACACTAAGACATCTGGTAAACAAAGCAATACTGTTTCACATAGACTTGGCATTAAAACTTCTCTTACCTTGAAACTCACATTCATTGAAACAGCATCAAAACCCACACCACATCCAAAGAAAATCATTTGGCCAGTGGTGGATAAAGATTACATTTGGGCTGCTTTCAAATCGTTGGCCCCATGCACACAAAACAAGAAACATACACGTGTTGTTTTCTTTGATACACCTTCCCGACTTTATTAAATTATATTCCTTGTATAATACAACACACTTGTTAGACAGAGCGCATTTTAAATTTATTATCTGAACATTTTTCCAGTAGGCTGTACTGTAGGCAATGAAACAAAATGCATGAACCAATAATGACAAAAGTTCCCAATTCCCATTTCCATCATAAAAGTCTACTTCCACATCCACACTATAAATAGAATGACAGCTGTGTAAGCCATACACATCTTGCACAGCTTCTCGCACTTATTTTCAATTTCATTTCTTTTTGGGGGGGGCAAAAGGTCAAAAACCAGGGACACATTTTAAACATTGCTTGTATAATTTTGTAAAGTTGCTACAATAAAATGTTGTGTTACCACCATGCATTTCACTGGCAAGTTTTGATCCCAGGACTGTATACACTACAGTCAGAGCAATATACCACTATGCCAAATCAGCAGCTTCCTGAAAAATAAGAAGACTGAAACTTAATGGCTATCATTTAGTGAATTCATTTCTCACTTCTCACCATAGCTCTCAACCTCTTAGCACAAAAAGCCTGGACAAACAAAGCCAATAATGGGAGAATACAAATTCAGTTCTCACTTCTCACCATAGCTCTCAACTCTTAGCACAAAAAACCTGGACAAAGCTCATAAGTGGTGGTGGCTAGGGACTTACCAGGAACACATTTTAAACATTGCTTCTGTATAATTTTGTAAAGTGCTAGAATAAAATGTGTTACCACCATGTCTTTCACTAGCAAGTCTTGAGCCCTGGGCCCTATGCCATACAGTCAGAGCAACATATTACTATGCCAAATCAGCAGCTTTCTAAAAAAAAAAAAAAAAAAAAAATAGGCAGACTGAAACTTAATGGCTATCATTTAGTGCATTCATTTCTCACCACAGCTTTCTTGTGTCGTCTGAAAAAACATCCCTATTGACAGGCACAGTCAGTGGAATATAGACTTGGTCCTTCTCCATAGATAACTAACCTTCCTCAAGGGACTTTGTCTGGTGGTATAATATATCATTATCTCATCTTTAATGTAAACATACACAGAAAAAAGTAAAAACAGAGATGCCTTCAACCACCTTTGATTTCACTGCACCTACCCATAAACCTCTGCTCTGTCTTACAGTTCTTTTGCCACATCTCCTGTTTTTCTTCAGCCATCATCATCCTTTGTTTTTCCTCTGCTTCTCTTACAATATTATTTTTCTATTTATTTGCATAATGATACTACTTGTCTATTATACTAGCCCTTGATTTCTTTCAACTGTTTGTCAGATGGCAATAATGTACGTCCTTCTGCTATTATCCCAATCCTCACACAGTCTTAATTCTTTTAGAGTTTCTTATATGGCCAGCGAGAAACAACACTGATTAATTTAGCCTCTTTCTATATAAATTACTTACTTCTAGCAGTTTTACACATAATTCCACATTAGTGACTCTCCTCAATGAATTACCCCTACATTCAGCAAATACAGTTTTCTTAGCACCTCCATTTGGGACTAAGTTACTGCATAGTATTCTCAAAATGGAGACTCTCAGCTGCACATAAATGTTGGATTTGGTTGTCACAAAAGATAAAAAAACAAACAAGAAACTTAACCCATTCCCAGTCAATAAACAATTTGTTCTCTATCTGTGTTCCCTTAATTGTTATCTTTGGTCTTTTTTTAAATTTTAAACACGTAATATAGGGAGAAAAAATGAGTTTTATTGACACACAATATATACCTAGTGTGAGTGTGTGTCTATTGGTTTGTCTCACTCTCTCTCTCTCTATCAGCCTCTTAGCACAAAAAAACCTGGGCAAAGCTTACAAATGGTGGTAGCTAGGGACTTTAGGCTCTTTTTACCCTGTACCAAAGGTGCAGGGTTTGAGCTTGAGTACCTCTAGCTACCAGATATATTAATTGGGGGGGCATTTTCACACACACACACACACACACCCACCACTTACCTCTAAATAAAAGTCGAGTGAACTCTTCTTCTAAATAACACAGCGAGCGAAGCAAACTTAAATCCCAGAGCTTCTACCAAATAAAATCCACCAGAATGAGCTTTTTCTAAATAAAACTTGTAACTCCATTCCGGCTCTGGTGACTCAAGCTTGCAAAAGCATTTGAACCAGAAATATGTGCTAGTGCTACATATGTGCATGGAGCATTCCGACAGTCTGGTGGTGCTGGTGTCATCATGCATGTGATGGCATCAGCACACGAAGCGCAAAAGTTAAAAAAATAAAAGTGAGAATAAATCGGAAATGAAGGGGTGCCACTCGGGAATTGTGGCACCCCATTATCTGGACCCCAAAACTCAGATAAAAAACGAGGAATTTGGGACAGTTGAGAGGTATGTCCCCCACATTCAGACCCAATATTGCTCTTTTAACATTACAACCACTTAACCTTACTTAAAAAATGCAAAAAACACACTGTAAACTCAGAACTGAAACAAAAGCAGTTCACAGACTCCACTGGCAGCAAACTAGGTTAAGGAACAAATATAGAAGGTTGAATTGTCACATAAAATCCTTTATTTGCTGAAAATAAAAAAATCAGGTTAGCGCTTTCATTTAAACCATTTGTTAAACTTCATCTGAACGACTTCATGTCTGATTAAACAAGTGTTGCTTAGCTCACTACACCAATATCAAACGTGCACTCTTTTTTATATGTAAGTGACCTAAGCAACACTTCTTTAATCAAAGCCATGGCCTGAAGCTCAATGCCAAAAAGTGCATTGTCATCCCCTTTGGTAAAAACTCTGTACCCATGAACTACCACATAGGTGGTAGTCTACTTAACACTGAAAGTGTGACAAGAAACCTTGAGACACAGGTGGACCGTAGTCTCTCCTTTGATAATCACATCGCCACAGTGGTCAGGAAATCCTTCTATGTGGCACACCTCATCACAAAAGGTTTCTCATCCAGAAAAAAAGAGGTCATTGTTCCCCTCCACTCATCACTCATTAGACCCATTATTAGAGTACAACGCTCCTTTTGGTATGTACCTCACAAGACATCTACAACAATTTTAGATAGAATACAACTATTCTAGATCTCTGAAGACAAGTTTCTCCATATTCCAAAATTTATGATGCCAGCCTTGCAAAAGGTACTACCCCTTATCTTCCAAGAAGTATGGATGGTGACTCTGGTCTTGAAGGATGCCTGATATGTTCCTATGGCCCAGGAACATAGGTCAAACCTACAGTTTCAGGAAGGGGTTGCATTACCAATTGTGTGCCTTCTTTTTTACTTTATCTAGTGCTCCAGAGTTTTCACTAAAAGTCATCAGCTTGTGTGGGACATAAGGGTTCATATTTATTCTTACCTGGGAAATTGCCCGAGTCAAGCAAAGATCCCTCCATAACTCCAGACAACTATGCAAATCACCATGGATTGCTTTCAGAATGTGAGTCTAATCCTTCACCTTCAGATGTCATACCTTCTCCTAAGTAAAATAATTACTTTCCTGGAAGCAGTCATAGATTCAGTGCAAATGAAGGCTTTCCTCCCTGAAGAAAAAAATCATTTTTATCTGAAAATACTTAAGAGATTTGTATTCCAAGCATGCTATCTCAGCAAGAGAATTCCTCAGGGCTCTGGGTTTCATGGTCTCCTGCATTATAATGATCCCCTTGACAAAGCTACACAAGAGGAAGTTGCAGTGGTTCCTAAGAAAGCATATGGGCTCAACATTCCCTGCCCCAAGAAACCATGACCCTCTATTAGCATGTGTAAAAAAGGTTATTCTATGGTGGAAGGAGAGTGTTAGCACCAGCCCAGGGGCATACTTCTTCTTGGCAGAGGCAGTGCATACCATCACAACATCATGCCAGAAGTACTACAAATCATCACAACAGTCATCTCTGACAAGGCTTGGAAGGCTCACTTAGGCCACCTCAGAGTCTAGGGGATTTGAGACAGGCAGCAAGCAAAGCAGCACATCAATCTAAAGGAAATGGTGGCAGTCAGACTGGCTATTAGGCTTTCAGAGACAAACGTTCTCTAGGAACTCTTCAATTATTGACAGACAATGCCACAGACATGTGGTGAATAAAGAAGCAGGGCTTGGGGGGCAGTCTTACCCCTTCATACGTACTGGCTATGGATATCTGGTTATTGGCACAGCAACATAAGATAACACTCACATCAGCCTATATACCAGGTCTGGTTAACTATATAGGAGGTTTCCTGAGCAATATCTTAGACCCTGATGAGTGGATGTTAAAATGGGAAATTTTTCTGGATCTCCTAAACCAGCAGGGGTGTCTCAGACATATATTTCTTTGTCTCAACAGAAAACTGACAATTAAACAAGTTCTACTTGAGAACCTGGAAGTCAGGATAATTGAGAATGGAAGTCTTCCCTTTAAGTGGACAGACCTCTTCCTGTATGCCTTCCCAACAATACCAATGATCTCCAAGGAACTTGCAAAGGTGGGGTCAGACAAGCCCAAAATGACCCAAATTGCTCCTTTCTGCCCCGAGAAACATTGATTCTTCCTTCTTCAGACCCTTTTTAGAGAGAAGACCAAAACATTACCCCTAATCATGGACCTTCTCACCCACAACAGGGGTCTGTAATATATCCCAACCCAAGAACTTTCAAACACACAGCTTGGAAGATTGGATTTTGAATCATTCCTCTCATTTTTACTCACAGGATATTTTATCCGGCTTGAAAGAGGCTAAAAAACCAAATACTAGAAAATCATATTTAGCAAAATGGAAAGATATTATAACTGATGCCAGTACAAAGGCATTCTTTCGTTCTTTACAAGGAAACATAAAATAGATTCCATGGTATTTTTCTACCCTCTTCCAACAAGGGGTTGTCTTACCATAATCAAGATTTGTGCTACTGCCATGTCAGCCTATCTTCCATTCTCCCTGCCTAATCCTACCCTATATGAAACAATTTCCTGAAAGGGATTTTACACCTCAGGCAAACCAGGAGAGTGCCTGTCCCCCCCCAACCTGAATTTCATATTTGAAAATCCTCTCTTTGCAGACCTTTAAACTAGCAGCTTCATCTTCTATCAAACTATTGAGCTGGAAATCAACTCTGCTTTTGGCACTCACCTCAGCCAAGCATGTTTTTGAGTTTCAAGTCATTATGAACAACAAACCTCTGTAAGTTTTCCACAGGGATAGAGACACCCACAAAACCAACCCCTCATTGACCAAGCCAATCACTTTCCCATCTTCTTTCCAAATCCCCAGAACAAAGAAGAATTTGTATTCCTTAGATGTACAGAGAAAAATAAGATATTAGCTCCACAGAGCTAACTTTTCAAACAGATCAGACCAACCTTGGATAGCCTTTGCAGAGGATGAAAAGGTAAACCAGTGATAAAGAAAACTGTTTCCAAATGGATTAAACATTGCATTACATTTAACTATTCTGAACAAGGTAAACAACTTTCTGGTAACATCAGAGCAAATTTCACCAGACATAAAACCACCACTACTGCCTCTTTGAAAGGGATACCCATGCAGGCCATTCTAGATGCTGCTACATGGTCACTTGTCCACACTTTCCCAACACATTACCAACTTGGTTCCATCTCAAAGGCAAGAGCTGGGTTTGCCTCTGCCATCCTCTGGAGTCTACTACCCCCAGATAATATTACTGTCCAACTACCCTCAGAGAACCTCTGACAGTGTTCTCAATAATTATTACTGCAGCATTGACTACAATAATCATAGTTGTGTCTTCACTTACCAGAATCGTAGATGCTCGAGTAGATCATTGCTGTAGTACCCTTTCCTACCCTCATTCCCCACTCTTTCTCTCCCTTCTTACCTAGGTTGGGGGGAGGTTCCCACCATGTATTCATTACCTCTACCTCCCTTCTACTCCACCCTTTAGGTCAGGGTCACTGAAGCATACTTATAATAGTTGGGAAGGTCGTGCTCTCACTCAGCGCCATTGGACTCCTTATTCTAGACAAGAAACACCTGAAGATGGCATCAGCTGATGCTCCTTTATACCCTGATGTTCAGAAGTCAATCTGTTCAGACAACCGCTGGCTGAGGAGTGGGGAAAAGAACAGTATTTGGACCAGCCTTGGGCTTCGGGATTGCAGGAAAACTTCATTCATCTACGAGAATATCTCCAGTTATAGTTAGTGGAGATACAACTGTACTTTCTTGGAAGTGCACAGACTGCTTCATTCACCTTTTCAAATCATATTGATTCATTGTGCCGAGGATATAGTCCAGAGATGCAGTAAACCAAGTTGTACAACACTGTAGTTGTGGGATTTGTGAAGAAATGCATACACTTCTGTTAGAAGAATGTAAAATGCTACTATTTTTATACTGGATAAAATGGTGGGTGCTTTTTAGCAACATAACAAAAATATATGCTGTATATCATGACAGTAGTAAAAAGATGATGCTATAGAATTGTGATACCAGCACTTGTCAATAGCACATGAATGGACGGTCATTTAACTCTTGACTTCATAGCTGTTCTTGACAAGTTACACTTTTGTATCCTACACACAAAGGTATGTTTATTTCTTTACTGGTGATTCCAGTGAATTTTCAGAGAAAATCAGATTACAAACTTTCACTCAAACCAAATCTTAATTTGATTGCAACCATGTATGCTCTAAACAACAAATTCATTGATCACAGTGTCCCATAGACCATGGTTCCCTCCATCAGAATTGAAATCTTGAAACCAATTTTTGTATTTCAGAACAAATAGAGTACAGCTTCCAGTGTTTCAGTAACCACACAAGGTAGACCCATTCTCTCACCTGACAATTTTGTTCATCTGTTTGAGAGCTTTGTAGTTGATTGGCATTACTACCAGAAATGTTTCCTGCCTTAATCCCCCTGACAGCTGCTGGGATTGGTTCTGTCTTCCTGTGACCCTAAATTGTATAAAGCAGTTATTGAAAGAGAATAGGATGGATGGATGGATGGATGGATGGATGGATGGATGGATGGATGGCTGCTAGCTGGATGGCTGAAATGATATAAGTCCCCCTGCAATTCCATTCATAGTGCTTGGTGTTTGAAATATTTACCAAAATATGAAAATAATTTTGTCCATAATATCACGCATGATTAACCCGTAACATCTCTACAGCTGTAGCAGGGGACAAATATTATTAGCTGTTTTGTTACTTTTTTCTGCTGTGGTTAGTCTTAAGTTATCTATGGGTGTTTGCTTAGTTTATCTACTGGTGATTGAGTGGCTTTAGTGTGAGAATTTAATATCATGGTGAGTTTTGTTGCACTGTATTATATTGTGTTAGCCATCAGTGTGCTTTTGCGGGGGGGGGGGGTTCCCCTTTTCTTCACTATGATGTGACTGTGGAGTTCGTATATATAGTTTCAAGGGGTGTAAGGGGGCACTTGTCACCTGTAAAAAACATTTAATTTTATTTTTTAGTGCTTTTTGGCTCAATGTTTTCCATATTTAATTTTTGATAAAAGGTGAGCTGAAAAAAGATTGTTGATGATTCATATGTAAACTGTTTAGTATTTAGTAGTGCAAACTTCAATCACTTCTAAGTCTCATATTTTAACAATGATGTCATCTGACTGAGACAAAAAGAATGATGTTATCTGATTGGCAAAGTTGCATGCCAGTGGCAGCTGTATGTGACCTATACATGGTAAGGTTGCTTCCACATTGAGCCATATGGCTGCTGCTGTGCAACAGAATAGCATCCTGTTTCCAGCATTCAGGCAAAGTGAAAGATGTGCACCCCTAAGGGATTCATGGGAAGTAACCACAAAGTCTCTGCTGCAGCACTGTGAGACACATACCACATACCAGCCTGGTGTCAGAACTTTCATATAACGAAACACGTTTTAATACCCACCTCTTTCTTTACTCAGACGTGTGTATGTGGTTTATGGGTACATAGCAACAGCCCATAATTTGCATTCTACTTCACTTTTTACTAGAAAAGCTCACCCAGACTCAGACACAACATGCTGTGAGGGAAAGGTTAGTTTGTTTTTGCTGTTGTGTGTTTTGTGTTATTTTATTGCCTTTTTCTGTTTTGTATATTGTGATTCATTTTCTTTACACTGTGTTCTACTTGTATTCTGCTATTAACTGCATTTTTAAACTACAAAAGAGACCATGTCTCTTGTGAGTCACACAGAAATTAAGCTTTTTTTCAACCTTCCCAAACTGATGCTGTCATGTTTTTAAACTCAACTGTCTGTCTAGTTGCCTGCCCCTTATTTGAATTTGAGGACATATTTCCTTCCCTCTCCTCTTCAACTGGCTATTATGGTATGTATAAAATTATCATTTTGTGAAATCACTCCTCTTCAGCTATTTAAATTTATTGGCCACCCCACTTCAATAGAAACAGAATACAAAATGCCCACCTCTTCCAACCTATTTTGCTCTTTTAAAATTAGAGGTTCTTCACTTTGAAAGCTAAAGTTAGTTATCCCCTCTTTCATTTCTAACTGCTTAGTGCACACTGCAGCTCTTAGGATCTTAACCCATTTTTCCATGTTACCTTTAAAATCTTCAACATCTACTCCAAGACCACCAGTTACTGGAGACCCCACATTCTGCCTCTCAGTAGTCATCTTGGGATTAGTGCTTCTGTTTTGCTGTTGATGAAAGAAGGAGCATAGGAACATTATTTCCTGGGGATTGCTGATCACTGGAAAGCGTAATATTTGTTTCATAGGTGCCAGTTTGGAATTTGTGCTTATATTTTGCTCTTGGTGAGAGAAGGAGCAGAGTGCATAGATTCCTGACTCTTTATGGTTGAAAAGTGAGTTTCTGTGCCTGATCTTCTTGGTTGGTCTAGTTGCTATTAAAGGCATCTACGAGAAAAGGCTACAACAGGCCTACAGACCCTTACATCATCTGGGACAAGACTGTGGATCACCAAACAGGCTGTGGCCTACTTCTTATCTTGGGATTGGTGCTAATGTTTTGCTTCTGGTGAGAGAAGAAGCAAAGCAGCATTGTATTCCAGAAGAGTAAAGCTGTGGTGAGAACAACACTAGTAGTAGTCGCGCAGTAGCCATTCTGTTGACTCTCCTCTTTTCATTATTTTTGACAAGTTGATTCTTTCTTTTCAATAAGTACCGCTAGATTTGCTTTTAACTTCAGAGCATCTGCCTAAATACTTTATCCATAGATCATCAGGATCTACTTATTAGTTTCTCCTTAAGTGTTTGGCAGTGCCCTGTATAGCCACAGGGGTCTACCTGATAATGCCAAAAGCTGAGAAGAATGACAACGAGATAACCGACACTGGAAGATCAGCAACGGAGAAGACTGAAAGTTGAAAATCCCGACGCTGAGAGCACCGACATGTTAAGGTAAGTGTGCTATAGGGACGGACGTTAGGGTCAGGGTGCGGGTAAGGTAAGTGTGTGATAGTGACAGACTTAAGGGTTAGGGGCAGATTAAGTGAGTTAGGGTTAGGGTGCGGGTAAGGTAAGTGTGCGATAATGACAGACTTAACAGTTATGGGTGGATTAAGTGAGTTAGGGTTAGGGTGCGGGTAAGGTAAGTGTGCGATAGTGATGGATCTTAGGGTTAGGGTTTGGGTTAAGGTTAGTGCATAGATAGTTGTGTATGTAAGGTTTAGTGTAGTTTTGTAAGGTTGTTGGTGTGCTTGTGTTGTGTGTGTGCTTTTCAGAAAAGGTATTTGTTTTGTTGATTGTCGGGATTGTGGTTTGTCAGGCATGTAAAGTTTCATGTTTTTGAACTTTCAGTTTTGAGGTGTTGGTTATTTCGTTGTCGGTGTTTTGGCATGTCGGCGTTATCAGGTAGACCCAGCCACAGACACCTTCAGTGACATTTTTCCTGTAAAAGCACCATTCGAATTTCACCAATACCTAGTTGCACACAGGACAACTAGTTTGCAGTGACAAGCACTGCTCCCAGAGTTGTAAACTGGATACTCCTGACATTGCATTATATTCTCACTCCAGCTGTATAATCAATAAAAAAGGGTCTGTTTCCATAGATACGAACTTTCCCACTATCTCCGTTACCAGCTTGGGGATATGGGCATCCTTAGGCAATGTAGAAATTGCCTCGTGTTTACTAACAGCCAGTTAATTTTCAAACTGATATGGTATGTGAGAGATGTATTTACACAATGTCACTGAAGGCAAAGGTCTGACATAAAAGCACTCCTAATGTCAATAAGGCTATCAATAGTACACATGCTGCACCCATCACGCACAATTCAAACAGACAGATACACTCACATATGCTGAGATCCTTAAATGTAACCTTCCTAAGCCTCATAGACCTCCTAGACGAAGAATACATAACAAACACTCTCATCCACCCTGAATGCACTCTTTCAGAGTGATAAAATATTCTTGACTTCAAAAGTTTATTTGAAAATATAAAATTACATTTCTTCATGATGGAATACTCCATTTGCAGCCACTAGAAATTATCCCATTACAAAGAAATTTAGCAGAAATCTGGAAGCTTTTAGTCCACAATTTTGATTCATTCCTCACTGTAGACAAATTAAGCAAGAACCCTTAAAAGGTGTGTTACATTCCTGCATGTCATTTGAGAAGAAGCCTGAAATGTATTTCGTTCTTTCCTTTTTCTTGCAGAGAAGGGCAAAACAGATGCTATAGGAAAGAACTTCAGGAATTATTTTATGTCTAAAAAGAAGGTGCAGGTTTTATTACCATTTATGGTTTACAATTACTCAAGACCCTACTGAGAGTGTAGATAGGGAGTTGAAGAATACAGGCAAAGACTGATGCTGTACCACCCCCATGATCTCCTCACTGACCCTGGACATGGGTTGGTTTGAGCCTTGGCAAAGCTAAGGCAGAGCCAGTCAACCCAATGAATGAGAAAAGGAGCTGGTGACAGCTTATGGTCAGCTGCAAGGAAAGAGAAAATGTACAATAAAGAAAGTATGTTTTTCTAGAAACACTGAATGAATTGCTATGTGAAGGAGTAGATTAAGAAAATATATGTGATGGTATAATAAAATCTATCTGGAAAAAGAGTGAAAAGGTGAACTAAAGAAATGGAGAACACTATCACTAAGAACACAGTGTGCAAGAATTTTATGGAGATGCTTCATTGAAGTAATTGTATATGGTATGTATGGAAATGGGTCTATGTCAGATGATCAAAGTTCCAAAACTTTGAAACTCATATGATCAAGACCATATAATCCAAGTTTTGGCAGTTTGAATATTTTACATTTATAGGTTCATAGGTTCATAGGTAGGTACTAGGCTATCTGCCTGAAGGCATTTATAAGCCTAGCCGGAATGTGTTGGCTTTCGCCGCCCCCCTAGATTAGTTCCCTGTGCCTCTGTCAGGCAGAGCCATTAAAGTGATCCCAGAGGTAAACTTTCTGTTTCCCATCCACTCGTCAAGGTTTCTCTTGAAGAGGGTTAGTGAGGAGTTCTGCCTAATGTAGGTTGGAATCTTGTTCCAGAGCATGGGAAGTCTCTGGGACAGGAATCTATCCCTCCAGCATGTCCTATTTATTGTTGTGGTGAGGTTTAGATCCCTGGAGCATGTGGCTCGAGTGGATATGGTTTTCTTTAGGTGGAATATGTCCATCAATTCTGGGTTGGACATGGCCTTTTATGATAGGCAGAGATCACCTCTGAGTAGGTGGTATGCAACCGAGTACAGCTGGAGTTTCTTCAGTCGAGCTGCATAGGCATCTGCTTGAGGCCAGTGATCCTCTTGGTGAGGTACTTCTGTGGTCTTTCCAGTTGTTGCAGGTGTCTTGTAAGGTACATCCCAAATGGGGCATTGTACTCTATGAGGGGTCTGAAGAGTGATGTGTAGAGGGCCCAATGACGTCTTTCGATCTGGATGCAAACCCTTTTGTGATTAGGTGGGCCACATAGAAGGATTTTCTAACCACTTTGGCAATGTGATTATCAAAGGAGAGGTTACTACCTACTTGGGTCCCCAGATCCCTTATTATGTCTTCCATATTTGGGGGCTACCACCTATGTGATAGTTTGTGGGTACTTTGATTTTTTCCAAAGGGGGTGACTATGCACTTTTTGGCATTTAGCTTGAGGCCATGGTTTTGACACTAGGTGTCTGTCTCAGTGAGACCTTTTTGGAGGATGTCTGTGTCAGTCGGAGAGTCAATTATAGCCCCTAGTTTGCAGTCATCTGCGAACTTGGTCAGCCATAGTCCTCCTGTGCTTACCTGTACATCTGAGAAGTATATGCCAAACAGAAGGAGTCCTAGGACTGAGCCCTGGGGAACGCTACTTGTAACCGGTTTAGAGTCAGACCTAGCTCCCACAACTCTTACCATGTGGGTTTTGTCCATGAGCCAGTTGGCAACCCATCTCGTGACGTAGGGGTTTATGTTCAGGCTGGTGAGCTTGTCTATAATACCTGAGTGGGGAATGGTGTTGAAGGCCTTTGCGAGATCTAGATAGGCTGTATGGACCACCTTTCCCTCATCTATAGCCTTGGTAACTGTCTCAAAGAAGTTCACCAGATTTAGGAGCCCTAATCTGCCCTTAACATAGCTGAACTGGGTAGGGTCCAGTGTTTGAAGGTTCCCAATGTCTCTGTTAATGAGATCCATGATGATGCGCTCCATAGCTTTGCAGACCAAGCTAGTCAGGCTTATAGGGCGATAGTTCCTGGAGTCCGTTGTGGCTCCACCTTTGTGGAGTGGAATAACTGTTGCAATGCGCCACTCTGTGGGCACATAGCCTGTGGAGAGGCTGAGTTTAAACAATGTGTTTAGGGGAGCAGTTAGTTCATCTTTGAGCTCATGTAGGATGCAGCCTGGGACACCGTCCAGTCCCATTGTTGCTGTGTTTTTGGCTTTGGAGAGGGCTGTTTTAACCTGAGTGTCTGTGATTTCTGGGGCACTACATTCTTCTGGTATAGTTATGGGCCCTTTTGGAGGTGAGAGGGGGGTGAAGTTTGCACTGAACCTGTCTGTCAGGATGTTGGCTATATTAGTCGGTTCAGTGTATGTTGTGCCATTCTGCACTAACTCCGAGCAGATCTGAGAATTGCCACTTAGATTCTTGATGTATCTAAAGAATGCCTTGTGGTTATCTTTGGAGTCCATGGCAAATTTTCTTTCAAAGCTAGCCTTGGATGATTTTATAAGGGAATGTAGTTTCTTGCTGATACTGATCAGGGACGTCTTCCCTTCTTGGGATTTTACTGTTTTCTGTACTAGTTTCCTCCTTCTATTGTATAGCTTGTTTATGGCAAAGGTTCACCAGACTGGTTTCCTTTTCTTGGAGGAGTGAGTCTTGGTTTTGTTTGGGATAGCACAATCCATGCATTCTTGTAGGTGCCTGTAGAGTGCATTAGTAAAGGATTTTGCAGCTTGGACAGCATTATCCTTTAGCATGGGGGCTTTGAAACTTCCCACCTCGGTCTTAAGTAACGTGAAGTTTGCTTTTGAAAAGTTTTTCACGGTGGTTTCTTTGACCAGGGCTGGTGGAGGAATGTGGATATCCAGACTGATTAATTTATGGTCAGATCTAACCAACGAGGGGTTGACATCCGGTGTGGAGCACCAGTCGCCCATGTTGGTGATGACCAGGTCCAATATGTTGTCACCTCTGGTGGGGGTGTTGACCAGTTGATCCAGAGCATTTGAGTTTATAAATTCTAGGAAATGTTGGGCAAGGGAGTTTGTACTTAAGTAGTTCTCCCAGTTAATGTTTGGGTAATTGAAATTTCCCAATATCAGGGTGTTTGGTATGACCTTTATGTTTCCCAGTGTTTCCAGGAATGCGGAGAAGGGGTCCTGGGACACGGTGGGTGATCTGTAGCAAGCTATAATTTGAATAGCAGTTTTGCCCATTGTTAGTTGCACGTGGATGATCTCTGAAGCATTGTGCTGTGCCACTAACCTGGAGGTGTGGGTATCCTTGATGAATATGGATACTACCCCGCTTTTTGTATTTCGGTCCGGGTTTTTGCGACCGAAATGTATGGTATGAGTTGTAGCCTGGTGGTGCTGGGGTGCTCTCTGGAGCCTTAAACCAGGTGTCTGTTACTGCACATATACCGATTTTCTCCATACTGAGGAGTGCCTCGAGTGCGTTCATTTTGAGGTTTAGACTTCTGGCATTGAGTAGCATTACCCTTAGTTTTTTGTTACTTGTGCTATTTACGGTGGTGGGTTTGTCTTTTGAGCCTTGCCTAAAAAAGGCACTATGGGGGTGGTAAGAGCCTTGGCCAGTGTTCGAAAGCCTAAGGGTGACATGTGCAAGCCGTCTCTAGTGAAGCAGCGTGGCTTGTCGAGCATGTCATCCCAGGCTGACAGACAATGGATTCCCTTTAAATGACACCAGAAGCTTAGCCAATTGTTGAAATTGATAATTTTTTTCTCTATACCGTGGTATCATTCTTGGTGAGGGCAGGATGCTACTCAGGGTCAGGGTCATACTGGCATGGGCTACATGATCAGAGAGCTCCTCCATGTCTCTTTTCATGTAGTCCAGGGAGGTACGGCTCAGGTCATTCACACCAACATGGACAATGACAGAGTCATATTTGTACTTGTTCTGGAGTGACCTGAGTGCTTGTGTTATGTGGCGGATCCTGGCACCCAACAGGCAGCTAACAGTAACTAGTTACTAGTGTGTTGGGTATGTTATTTTGCCTTAAGGGCTGTGATTACATGGCACACTGGTTTTGTGAAGTATGTGTTTCATGGTTTGTGTTGGGGGGTGGAGGTTGCTTGGATATCTGCTTTGGAGGTCTCTGTTGCTTTTGCAGATTTTTATTTAGAGCCTCCTAGTATGTTTTTGTGTATTTATGTGTGTTTTTTGCCGGTGCTGGTTTCATAGGACTATGTAAGACTGGTGGTGTGATGCAAGTAATTCCCTTCTCCTCTTGACTGCCTGGTCCAGTCTTGGGTTGAGAGAGCTTAGCCACCAGTTTGGCTGTATAATTGCATCTCTCACATGTATTAGTGTTTGGTGGAAGGAGGAGAGGGTTGTCTGTGTACATGAGGCAATTGTAACATTGCTTCAAAATGCCCAAATTCACCAGTTGGACCGGAGAGTACACCTGAAACTGCCCTTTGGACATGCCTGGATAAGTACATTAAACTGTTTTACTGATTGGCTGGTAAGGTCGAATAGAGAGCCTTATCCTTCTCTACAGTATAGGGGGGTCAAGTGCTAAGGTTTTTTAGTACTTGCTATGAGTTTTGAGCAAGTGCTGGGATGAGAAGTTAATGGTTTGAGTGCTTAAGTTGAAAGTTTGTCTAGTTCCAAGGGAAAAATTGAAGAGAAGACTTTGTGGAGCCGGGAGTAGTTATACTCCAGCTAGCAAGTGCTGCCCAGTGCGCAAAACCTCACAAAGGTGGGTTTTATAGCAGGGAAATGAAAGAGATAAAACTTAGCCCAAAATGGCCAATAAACTACTAATTTCTGGGATGAAACCACTCCTCCAGGGACAAATAGGCTGCTCAAACCTTCCCTTTCTCACAGTGAACAGAGAAACTTCCTTCTATCCAAGTAAGGTATGGGCAAACACAGGAACTTGTAACACAGCCCTGAATTCAGCACTAACCTGAAAACTGGACTATACTAGCTTAGAAAGGTGGGAAAACAAGTATATTTTTTGCTTTTTTTTTGTCTTTTTCAGAAAATAAAGTAGATACAATAAAAAAAACACTTTAAATGCACAGAAATGGCTTTCACACTTGAATGTGTAGCCTACAATTAAACAGGTAATTTAAACACAAAAATGACTTTGTTAAAGTGCAGGCAGTAAAATAAGTACAATATGTAGCTGAAACAAGCTTTTTAAATCACAGAAACTCTAGAAAATTGGTGTTTTAGGCAGAATTAGCTAAAGGCAGCAGGAAAATGCAGAAAAATGATACTTAATCACTCCAAAGTCTCTCTTTTGTCTCTCTGCTGCTGTAGAACTCTGCATTGCACCAGGCAGGAGCTTGCTGAGCTGTATACTAGCCCAAAAACCTCGCAAATGTGGGTTTTATACCAGGGAAATTAAAGAGATAAAAATTAGCCCAAAATGGTCAATAAACTACTAATTTCTGGGCTGAAACCACTCCTCCAGGGACAGATAGGCTGCTCAAAGCTCCCTCTCTCACATTGAACAGAGAAACTTCCTTCTATCCAAGTAAGGTATGGGCAAACACAGAAACTTGTAACACAGCCCCAAATTCAGCACTAACCTGGAAACTGGACTATACTAGTTTAGAAAGGTGGGAAAACAAGTATATTTTTTGTTTCTTTTTTTGTTTATTCAGAAAATACAGCAGATACAATCAAAAAAACATTTTAAATGCACAGAAATGGCTTTCACACTTGAGTGTGTAGCCTACAACAGTTAAACAGGTAATTTAAACACAAAAATGACTTTGTTAAAGTGCAGGCAGTAAAATAAGTATAATATGTAGCTGAAACAAGCCTTTTAAATCACAGAATCTTTAGAAAATTGGAGTTTTAGGCAGAATTAGCTAAAGGCAGCAAGAAAATGCAGAAAAATTATACTTAATCACTCCAAAGTCTCTCTTTTGTCTCTCTGCTGCTGTAGAACTCTGTTGGGCACTAGTCAGGAACTTGCTGAGCTGTATACTAGCCCATAAACCTTGCAAATGTGGGTTTTATAGCAGGGAAATGAAAGAGATAGAAATTAGCCCAATAAACTGCTAATTTCTGGGCTGAAACCACTTCTCCAGGGACAGATAGGCTGCTCAAAGCTCCCTCTCTCACAGTGAAGCCCCCCGAACCCCCACACTCCCTCCAAATTAAATATATTAACTCTGACATTGCACTACAATGGGGAAAAGGGCAAATTTCCCATTCCACGATGTACTGCAATCTCCATTCAAACTGTTCGAAGTTCTAACAGTTTGATCATATAGTCCTGACGATATGAATTTCGAAGTTTTGAAACTTTGAAAATCTGATAGTGACACATGGAAATATGTATTGAGATGTTAAAAACAATAAAATAAGTAATAGTACTGCAAAAGAGAAGAATGATACTTATAGCAAAGGCGTTTAACAGAATAAATCACAAACAAAAGTGAAAATTATGGAATGTTATGGAACTGAAAAAACAGTATTGGGAGTCTTGAAGTCAATATACAGTACAGAACATGTGATAAAAGCTGTG
This sequence comes from Protopterus annectens, assembly GCF_019279795.1. Lineage (NCBI taxonomy): Eukaryota > Metazoa > Chordata > Ceratodontiformes > Protopteridae > Protopterus > Protopterus annectens. Next base: position 1,831,428,397 of record NC_056725.1, read on the forward strand.
ACTAAAGGATGGGTAGAAGAAAAAGACGTAAGAAAAAATGGAGTAAAGCAAGGATTCCCAATGAGTGAAGTCATTTTTTTATGGTTATGAATACTGTAATTAGTAGTCTTCCAAAGGAGATAGGGCTGACTGGGAGGTAAGAGAAGAGGTGAAAATTCCAGTATTTATGTCTTATGCAGATTATTTAATTATAAATAGGAACTGGGTGAAAGAGATAATTATAGTCATAGAGAGATGTACAGAAGGCAAGTTTGAAACTAAATAAGGAGAAAGGTAAACGGTTTAGAGATTTTTTTTAAATAAGATGTGTGTGTTTTCTTGGCATGATATTTACATATTAAAGTAAAATTTAGAAAGCAAATGTAAAACTGAAATAATGGAAATATGCACTGCATGAGTTAAGAAAATATGGCGGGCCATGGAAAGTGTTTCAGTTATCCTAGAAAAAGGAAATTTATTCAATACACTTTGAAATACTTGGAGAGTTAGAGTGTGTAGATGGAGTGTACATGTCTCTAAGTGTCATGGAAAAAGAGGTGTTATAAATAGGGTGGTATTCATAGTCCAGGATTTAGGAGCTATGTAGCAGGTATCCATGAAGAATGCTACTATGCACATATGCAAATAAACTAAGTGCATGTTACTCATGCTGAATAAGGAAAAGAAAAGGTGTTCTGAAAAACATGCCTACTTAATGGCAAAACTGTAAAGTAACTAAATTATTCATTAAATGCATATTAAGTGCTGCATGAAAGCCGCAGGCTTCATATGACTTCATATATATTCGGATATTGCAAAGGGATAGGGCTATGTGCAGTCACACTTGAAACAGGCGAGTGGTGGAGTGTGCAGCTTTTATTTTTAATATTTAAAAAGAACACAGGGGTTTAAAATGTTTTATTTAGGGGTGTCCTGATGTGGGCATCACGTTGGCTTGTTTAATGAATGGAAAGGAGGAGGTAGAAAAGATTGAAAAAGGGGAGACACAACAAAGTGGGCGACACAGAACAAACACATAAAGAGGGTTGTGCTGGAGGAAGTGGGAGAGGAGGGGAACTATGTTTTTGTTGAAGTATAAACCCCCCTATTTTTCAAGTTTTTTATGTAAGAGGATAGTGTGGGTGGAAAGCACTTAAGAGTTTGTAGGAGAAAGGATAAGGGAAGAAGGTGATGACTGGTAGTGCTAGCAAGTCTCCCTAGTCCAAAGAGCCTAAACATTTCCACTGCCAAATGGTGTTGCAGTGGAGGATCCTAATGTTGAGGGGGTAGAGGCCTCTGGTAGCATGGTGATTGGCATCAACTAGGGAAGTAGGTTTTCAACCCATTAAAGAGAGGCTTTGATTGGCTGAAGTCAACTATCCACGACCTGCTCTAACATCTCCTCAGCCAAGTCCTGAAGCCCCCATTCTGTAAGGCTTGCTAGGCTGCCACATTCTAGGGTGCCTGCACAACTGGTACTACTGCCCCAACCATGTGAGGGCATCACTGGATAAGCAGAAAAAAATGCTCCCTAACCTGGGAGGTATGCACCTGAGCTCCTGTTGAGGTATTTTGATCTGTGAAAAAATGATAGTAAATAGGAGAGAAAGGAGAAATGAATGTTTAATTAAAATACGAAAAACAGAGGAAAAAGGGGGAGGGTTGACAAAAGAAAAGTTACACACAATAAATTCACACATAATGTTACATAGCATTCAATTTCTTAATTTAAAAAATTTTTTTTTATCTTAATTTAAGTGAAACAGAATGTACTGGAAGTGTTTATACATACATCAGAATACTCATTTGTGAAATGCTTATGTGTACATAGAAAGAAAAGTATAAGAAATGCTTATGCATACTTCGGATGAAATGATATGGGATGTGCTTATGCATACTTGGGAAGCAATAATGTATCACTATCAAGTTTTTGGTGGAGTTTACATTTTGCAGTCGACTATACCAACATAAATTAACATATTTGTGCCTGATATGCATTTGTTTGCAATATTGTACTGAAACAAAACTTTATAAATTTGCATATAATAAAATCCATTAAAGACAAAACACTGAATTTATATAATAATATATTAATTTTACATTTGGTTGCAGTAATGTACTGAAAACACTGTATTGCTTCGGTTACCATCCCTTATAAATTATTTCCTTATATACATTAATGAAATCAGTTAAAGACAGCATACTCCACTTATATATTGACATATCTTTTACATTTAGTTGCAACAATGTACTGAAGGCACTGTGGTGCCTAAGTCACTATCCTTTACAGGTTATCTCTTTACATATATTTATGAAATCGGTTAAACACAGAATATTATTTACTGCTTTATTTATGCTTACCAGTGGCTTCAGCCGCTCTAGCTATTCTCCTACTCTACTGATGCCTATTATAATTGATCTCATCATCTGGTAGAAAGAGAAGACATAAGACAATTGTTGTTTACTTGTATTTTACCTCTTTTTTCCTTAAGATTACTGATATAACTACTACTAATATGCAAGGCATTTCATTCACTGCTGGACTTGCTTACTATGCATTTGTTTACATATTTACTACTATTGGAATTCTCATACCATGCTAGTGTCCCCTTTATTGGAAGCTATAAATAAATTGTTTTGCTTTTCTAGGTGTAAACAGTTGCCTTTTGGGTGGTATTGTGTTTCACAATGTTATGATTTCATTGTAACAGTCTGTGAATTATTTTCAGGCAGAAGGTGAACACACAAAGAAACAAAGAAAAAAATAGTAGTTCAAGGAAGTTTTATGTTCCTTAGCTGCACATATACTTTGGTACAATAATATGTGCTTTGATACTTTTCTGCCTAATAACTGCAAGCATATAAGGGGATGGTTTAAAATATACACAGAAGTAATGCAACTGGTCATTTCTAACTAAACTATGTGTTGGTCATTCACTTGACACTACAACATCCCCAACCTCCACTCTGACTAGGGTATGTTGCCTGACTGAGTTCAGCCATCATGTATGTGCAGTTAATATTGTTGAAGAAATTACTGTTTTATACAATTACTATACTAATAAATGTTTTTCTGACCTACACAAACAAAATAATTTCTTTACAAAAACTGTCTGCATGTGCTTTAACTACTACCCAAGGTAATAGAATACTAAATGTAATTATGTGGCAATGCAAATATTTTTTGTTTGTATAAATACATACATTTATATGCATGAATAAATAGTTGTAAGTGTACTTATGCAGATGCATATCTATAATTTACAGACATGTTATGCAGACTTAGATATATTATTTTACTTATACATATATTGTATCTGTATTTATACAGACAATTATATTATCATATAAAACATTCCATGTATTTGTATACAGATGCACTTCTGTGTACAGATATGTTTATACTTTCTTTTGCATTATTATAATAACATGAGAGATGCATATATGCAGTTACACAAATTGTTTTCTACCAAATATCTTAAATTATGCAACCTTCTTATAGTTTATTTTTAAAACTATGTTTAACATGACCAAAAATGAGGGAAAAAATAGTTATACTTACTATAGAACTCTGGCCTTCTCGCCTGGGCATCCAAGTGCTCCGGATTATGCGGAACGCTCCGCATTTATGACGAGTGAAGCCACTGTTCTGCTGTTCCTCATTGAACAGCTGTGGCTCCTCTACAATTATTTTGATTGGTTTGTGTACCGCAATTACTGCCAATCAGCATTGCGGTATACAAACCAATACATAGCTCTGATGCCCTTCTGCATTACACAGCATTGGCTGTGTGCCACAGTTTTTTAATTGGCTCGTAGACTGCATTTACAGCCAATCGCAAATGCGTTGTATGAGCTAATCAAGTAAAGAGTCTCGGGAGGACGGGAGCCTGTAAGAGCTCCCCAGTACTAGCCAATCATGTTCTGGGAAGCCTTTCCGAGCCAAAATAAGGGCTTGAAAAAGGCTTCCAGAAATCAGAAATTTTAGTTTTTAGGTCCAGTATCTAGGAAGGAAGACCGGGAAGGAGCCGATTGAAAACATCAGGTGAACGAATGTGCGGGCAGCGGTTTGAAAACATTGGGACTCAGAAGCGGCTAGAACAGAAGGCTGAGGTTTTATTTTCCTACTAGACTACCGGTATCATCATATTTTGTGCCGTGGCCACCGTGGTGGATTATTTGTGCTGCTGGAGACTTTGGCTAACTGCATATTGAGCGGTTGCTGTGTACCTAGGCAAATGTAAGTGTTTTAGCTGCAATGGAAAGTGTTTTCTTTGAGAACTTGTATGCTAGCACAGATCCTGCTATTTTGGCAACTTTCCAAGGTTATAAGAGCAATGTTTAGTGTCTGTAAATGTGTGCTGCCTGTTTTTAGTATGTTTCTGAAGTCTGCCAGAAACTGAGCCAACTGTATGCGAACACAGATGCTGTTATAAACTTAAAACGTTGCTATAATGACAGGAATTTTTAAAGTTTCTATGTTTTTGTACTGCTTATCCCCCTAGGCTTCTGAAGTCTGAAAGTACTTGAGCAATTGTGTGCCAATACAGATCCTGTTATTCTAGCAATATAGTTTATAAGAGCACTATTTAAAGTGTCTCTATGTCTGTGCTGCTTGCCCCCCTAGTATGTCTCAGAGAAACTGCCATTTATTCTAGCAATACTTCTAAGTTTATAAGAGCAATATTTCTAGGGTTATAAGAGCAATATTTAAAGTGTCTGTGTTTGTACTGCATGTCCCCCTAGTACGTCTCTGACGTTAATTGCCATATTTTTTTGCAGAAACTGTATGCCAAGCCAGGTCCTGTTTTAGCAACTTTCTAAGTTTATAAGAACAATATTTAAAGTGTGTCTATGCTTGTGCTGCTTGTTTCCCTAGTATGTCTCTGAAAGTAATTGCCATTTTTTTTTAGAGAAACTGAATGCCAACACAGGTCATGTTATTCTAGCAATATTTCTAAGTTTATAAGAGCAATATTTTTAAGGTTATAAGAACAATATTTAAAGTGCCTCTGTGCTGCTTGTCCCCCTAACCAGAAGGAATGGAAGAAAATTGTAGTCTAACAGCAGTTTATTCAAGTTAAATGTCACAAACACAAACAGAACACGAGTTAACCTAGGTTACGTTCGTAGGACTTCATCAGAACAAGAGTACAAGTAACAGCTGGAGTTTAAATATCATTCTCATTCACTTGATACATCATTTAATCAATTAATGGATAGACCATTTAAAGAAATATTACTATAAATTCAAAATGAATGATTTCTATTAAAAATAACAACCCTTATATATGTATTAAATATAGAAATAAAAATAAAAACTCTTGTGATATAAGTTACCACAACATTATATATTAAATACATAAAAAATGATAAATGTATAAATAAATAAATAAATAAATATATATATATATATATATATATATATATATATATATATAAATATTCACACACAAACCATAAAAATACATATTAATCATCTCTTTAAAAATCTTTATAAAATTCATTCATTTATTCCTAAAATATGTTTCAACTTTAATAAAGGAACAATGCTTACATAGTCATTTATGCCAGGATAATTTTGGGCATCCATTTTTAATTGCCATTTTAATTCATATATGTCCAAGTGGACATCCAGTGTCCTACCTTGAACATCATTCTTAATCTGTTGAATCACACAAAATTTGAAACTGTGCTCATTGTTGGCAATAATATGCCTAGATAAGGCATTAGTAGACTTGAAATGCCTAATGTCAAGTGTATGCTCTCTAATTCTTTCCTTAAAATACCTAGATGTTTCTCACCTTTCTATTGTATAAATGAAATGTGATTGTATTCCTTTAAAAAAACATGTAGGTGACAAAGCATTTTTGCTCATACCAAACTTGCCAATAATACAAGTAACTGGTCTAATGCCTCTGCTGGTTAATTGAGTTTGGTTATGGTGATATCACACTCCAGATAAAATACTGGGCACTTCTGACACTTAGCCACATATACTACATTTTGAGCGTAGAAATCAAAGTGTCCTGCAATGGGTATAGAATAATTATTAATCTTAATGTAAGTGCCAGTATGTAATATAGATTGACAAATAGAACATCTCCCACATTTAGAATTCCCTAACTTTTTACCACTTACAATTGACTTAGAAGGAGATCATTTTTCTAAGATTTTTTCAAAGATTGATCTTTTCTAAACACAAATTGTGGGACACCCCCCCACTTTCAATCGTACACCTCTATCCAATTTTAGGATGCCCCAATTTTTCTTGACCATCCATACAAGCCAATCCACATCATCATTAAAGGTGGTGATGTATAATAGTGAATTTGATAACACCTTACTGCTACCAATGTCACAAATTTGAATGTCAATATTCTCATCCATGAAATTCTTATCTTTAGCCTTCATTAGTATAGATTTATAAACTCCAATCTCCCTTTTATGTTTGATTTTGTGCATGACATTCATGCACAAGTCCTCTGGGTAGCCTCCACTTCTAAACATGCTGGCCATGTAATTAATTTCATGCAAAAATTCCTGATGGTCACTAACCATACGGGTCGCCCTCACCATTTGCCCTTTCACAATTGCTCTTTTTTGATGTTGAGGATGCCGACTATCATATTGGAGATAGGAGTTGGAAAAAGTGTTTTTTCTGTGAATATTAGATCTCAAACATTTGTTAATTCTATCCACAGTCAATCTAACATCTAGATATGTTATTGTGTCATATTCATATATTAATTTAAGAAAGTCTATGGTGTTGTTAATATACCTTATAAAGGCACCCAATTCATCTCTTCCACCTTCCCAAGCAATAAATATGTCATCCAAATACCTGGTATGCAAGTTTATACAATGACTATAAGCACCAGTAAAAACATATCTCTGCTCCCAATAGGACATAATGTAGTTGGCATAAATGGGGGCACAAGTGGCCCCCATAGCCACTCCCGTTACTTGTTTGAAAAAAATGTCCCTCAAAGAACAAGAAATTGTTTTTTAATACTGTTTCCATTAGTGTGATATAAACATTAATTTTTATCCTGATCATATCTTCCTTTTTCAATCAATTGATGCTCCAGCCATGTTAATCCCATGTCATGGGGATAACAGTAAATAAATTGCAAACATAGATGGTAAGAAGAATAGTGTGTCTGCTGATGTTTAAAGATTTTACCCTGTCCAAAAAATTCCATGAATCCTTTGTAATGTAAGAAAAAGTAGTTAAACCCTGTTTCATGTAAAAATCGACTAATAAAACATGTTTTACTTCTTTTACCATTGACAATGGGCCTAAACTTGACATTCTTTAGCCCCTTATGCAATTTGGGTATCCCAAAAATACTACGAACCATGGGGTTGGAAGTTCGCATAAATTCATATTCTGTTTCAATTAACTGACCTTGAAATAACATGTCATCTAACATGAGGTCCAATTTTTGATGTTCAATGTTGTCAAAGGAAAAACAACTTCAAAAAGATCAACACACGGCAGGTTCAGGTTAATACACTTTAAGCTTGCAGCAAGGAGAGAAAAACATGCTAATACAGAGTTTGTCTAACTAGAATCAGGAAGTGAAGCTATTCTTATACATTTCTTACAAAGCATTGCCTACTAAGCTGACATAATAAATTACAAGTTCTTTCAATATTATTTCATAGTAGCTGTTTGTCCATGATTTTCTGCTGGCATATCAAGTTTACAAAAAAACTTCCTAAGAAAAACAACATGGTCTTGATGACCACCGGTCAGATACAACTTCCCACTATGCAATGTTGCCATTCGAGGTACTATGGCTAATTCGAGCACAAAGCAAGTACAGATTATAGTTCATTTCTTCAAGCAGTCTTTGTTTATCTGTATCTGTCTTTTCTGCAGCTGTGCATGTTCTCATAGCACGAACAGAGCTGTTTGTTCAAGTTCAGTAACATTATAGAAAACAGTATTGTTCTATTCATTATTTTCCTGACCTAGCAGATAATCACCTGCTTCTCAGTAAATTTCCAAAAGGCATAAACATGAATTTTGCTGTGTTAGCGAATACTAGGTCAGAGAGCATCTTGCAATTTCAGAAAGCATACTGCAGTTTTAAAAGCATCTTGTAATTTCATACAGAATTAAGCTGTACATAAAATAGAATGAAATGTGTTAACCCTTTTAGCTTCTAATAAGCACTAAACATATACATTAATACATATTTTTCTAACAAATGTTAATTTCATTAATACTACTTTCAGTATAACTCTCTTCCATCAACATAGTCATCATCATATCAATATAATAATTTTTATCTACAATCACCACCCCATTGCCTTTATCAGGTTTCATTACACGTATATGTTCAGAATTACCCAACTCATTTAACAATTGGTGTTCATCATAAGACATGTTCGTGTAATCACATTTTTTACGTTCTTTAAAATATTCTCTTATACCTCGTTCACATGTTTTTTCGAATATTGCTATCATGTTGTTCATTGGTGGATTGAATTTACTAGGCTTTAGTAATTTCCTTTGTTCATATTGCACCTCTGAATTTGTAAAAAAAACATCCTCAAGTTCATCTTCCGAACAAATAACTTTAAATCAGTTAGTGTGCCTGTTAAATTACCTTTCCTGCAAGGCACAAAAGTAAACCCCTTGGATAATAGGTTAGAATGTCTAATGTTAAATGTAGAACTAGAATAGTTGTATAATTTGAAGTCCCGTGCATTATTCTCTATTATAATAGGTTGATTTAAAATGTTGTCCTGTAAAACTTCACACATTTCACTACAATTTAAATCAAATACCGTGCTCAAATCATTACTTGTCGTTATATTTTCTAATATTTTTTCACAATCTCGACTGTGCACGGCTCATAATTGACAATTAAATACATTACTATTTATGTTGCCGCTCATTCCAAGAGTTATTTTTTCGTCACAATTATCGTGAAACTCCACTTTTTTACCATCAATTAATATAATACTTTCATTCACAATGTATGTACTTAAATCCATTGTATATGACAGAAAACCTGTGCATTTCTCATCATTTTTATCTAAATCCTCAGGAAGCCCATCTATATCATTAAATACTGTTTGATTATTATTCCCTCCATTATCACCCTGAAACAAAACAACATTGTATTCATCATCATTTATATTGCAAAAAGTTTCATAATTCAGTATTTGGTCACACTCACGATGTTCTACTGCCATATTATTCATTGACCTAACATTACTAGCATTCAAAGTTTCGTTTAAAAGATATATACTCAAGTCCAATAAACTGCTTTGAGAAACATTAAATTTGTCCACATTATTGTCTAAATAGTCAAATAACCCCTCAAGTTCATCTGGTGTCGTTTCTTTACCATTTCGCTCAATGCTGCTCTGGAGAGAGCCTGTATTCTGTCGAACATTAAATTTGTCAAGTTTAGAACAAGTTTTGTTGGTACAGACATCATGCTCATCCCCCCTCATGTTAGTTCTACTAACCAAATGCATGTTACACTGTTCATAAAATGTGTATTCATTTCGTCCTGATATATCACCAGTTCTTGAGGGAGAAGAATGAAAATAATTTATACTTACATGTCCGTCATTTTTATCAAAAGTGAATGTACTCATCTCCATTTGCTGCGGTATCCGCTGGACCCGTTTTTTGAATTCATAGGTTCATAGGTTCATAGATTAGTACTAGGCTAACTGCCCTTGCAAGCCATTTTAAGCCTAGCCAATTATCCCCCTGTGAGATTCAAACCTTGTACCCTGTGTTTGTAAGGCAAACACCTTAACCATTAGGCCATCCTGGTATAATTGTACCACACTTTTGAATGCACTCCCTGCTGACTATATTCTCGGTCATCATAACTTTGCTCCCTGTTCTGAATTCTTTCAGAATGCCTAGGTCTTTCACCCAAAGGACTTGGGGCTGACTTAAAGTGGTTTTTATTGGCTCATTCAGTTATCGTAACATTATTATTATCCGCCACTTGATTGGCAGACTCCTCTTTGTTCCCATGATGACGATGGTTGCCTCTAGATTGTGGACATACTGCATCTGCAGTGTAGGCATTGGTGTCCCTTTTGATTTTTAGAAGCTTTTTCTGAAACATTTCCTGACAAGTGTGATCAACACTGTCAAGAATATTAGTGTAGTTTGTCAAATACTGGTCAAATAAAAGATTGTTCATGATATTTTCATTAACACTTTCAAGTTCACTTGTATATGTCTCAATCTTTTGCCTATTGTATTTCACCATAATTTCCATGAGGGCTAACCCAGTTTTATCAAACAACTTGTGTAAGTCTTTCAACATTTCAGGGTTGCTTTCTGTTCCATTCGGATACCTTCACAAGTGCAAGCCTTTCGGCACCAAACCCAGTTCTATGTTTCTTACTAAATAACTGTTCTCCAACTGAACTTTCTTTAATTTGAACAACTTAACTTCAAACTGCTTTAGTTGTTCAAACAAAGATTGATTATTCAAATCTGTGGCATGTTCAGTTAAAATGTTACCAGTCTGAAAATTGAATATATTACTCTTCCAACGATCACTGTTATTCCCAAAAATATTGTCTTCATGTTGTTCAGATCTTATATTTTTACTGACCTTAATATTTGTTGAACCTCCAGCTTGTAACGTAGAATTCTTTGTATTCTGGGTGGGTTGTGTAAGAGGCACACCCAGACTACCATTTAATTGTGTGTTTAAACCAGGCTGTTGTTGCTTTTCTGTCAGTAATTTAATTTGAGCAGTATGCTCAAGTAATTGCTCATTAATTTGTTGCAATAAATCCATGATACCTGCTGTAGACTCCATATTCTCCACAGACATAGAACAAACACTAAAAACCAAGAACCAGACCACGAAAACCAACCAGAAGGAATGGAAGAAAATTGTAGTCTAACAGCAGTTTATTCAAGTTAAATGTCACAAACACAAACAGAACACGAGTTAACCTAGGTTTCGTCCATAGGACTTCATCAGTACAAGAGTACAAGTAACAGCTGGAGTTTAAATATCATTCTCATTCACTTGATACTTCATTTAATCAATTAATGGATGGACCATTTAAAGAAATATTACTATAAATTCAAAATGAATGATTTCTATTAAAAATAACAACCCTTATATATGTATTAAATATAGAAATAAAAAATAAAAATAAAAACTTGTGATATAAGTTACCACAACATTATATATTAAATACATAAAAAATGATAAATGTATAAATAAATAAATATATATTTGTATATATAAATATAAATATTCACACACAAACCATAAAAATACATATTAATCATCTCTTTAAAAACCTTTATAAAATTAATTAATTTTTTCCTAAAATATGTTTCAACTTTAATAAAGGAGCAATGCTTACATAGTCATTTATACCTTTATAAGGTATATTAACAACACGGTAGACTTTCTTAAATTTACATATGAATTTAGTTCTGACACAATAACATATCTAGATGTTAGATTGACTGTGGATAGAATTAACAAATGTTTGAGATCTAATATTCACAGAAAAAAAACACTTTTTCCAACTCCTATCTCCAATATGATAGTTGGCATCCTCAACATCAAAAAAGAGCAATTGTGAAAGGGCAAATGGTGAGGGCGGCCTGTATGGTTAGTGACCATCAGGAATTTTTGGATGAAATTAATTACATGGTCAGCATGTTTAGAAGTAGAGGCTATCCAGAGGACTTGTGCATGAATGCCATGCACAAAATCAAACATAAAAGGGAGATTGGAGTTTATAAATCTATACTAATGAAGTATAAAGATAAGAAATTCATGGATGAGAATATTGATATTCAAACTTGTGACATTGGTAGCAGTAAGGTGTTATCAAATTCACTATTATACATCACCACCTTTAATGATGATGTGGATTGGCTTGTATGGATGGTCAAGAAAAATTGGGGCATCCTAAAATTGGATAGAGATGTACGATTGAAAGTGGGGGGTGCCCCACAATTTGTGTTTAGAAAAGATTAATCTTTGAAAAAAATCTTAAAAAAGGACCTCCTTCTATATATATTTAATTTATACAATGGATAAAAGATAAAAGTCATTATGAAATCATCATTTGTTATATTACTTACAATTGCTACTTATGCTGTGCATTGCCTTAGCTACCTTTTTGGAGTATTACACCTGAATGCCATTTATACATGCCCCATGCAGTACAGCTGCATAGCTGCAGTATTTATGTTTTTTTTTCTTTTTGGTGTGTGTGTGTGTGTGTGTGTGTGTGTGTGTGTGTGTGTGTGTGTGTGTGTGTGTGTGTACGCATGAGGGGGGAGTTTGTTTTACAGAAATAAATATTCCTGTGTCAGTAATTACTTTTAGTAAATGCTGAGACCTTTGAGGTGATAATGTGTACCAGACAATGTTAGATGGGCAGGGATTATACCTCATGATTGTGCAAACTCACATGCATATGACCCATTTTGCTTTTCCTAAACATATTCAGCTTTGAGCATAACTGTGGCTATTCATGCATTCTCACACCATGCTAGGGATTGATGAGGACTGCTGTGGAGTCTGCAGTTTTCCTCAGTATATTCACATGAAATCATGGTCATATTCATGAGCAGCTTAGAATGACTTACATGCGTAATCAGCCGTACACATTCATATAGTACTGTGATTCGTAGAGAATTATCTTTTTAATGCCAGATGAAGATTACTTCCTTTCCATCCACAGGGATGACTATGACACAGAAGATGATGGCACTGGAATCATTAGAGGTAGTGTGGACACCAGCTACTACCATCTGCAGCAGCATTCATATGCTTAGGAAAGTTGATTTAAAAAAAAAACAGTAATATATATTTATATAGAGAAATGAATGCGGACATGGAATCATTGCATTAAACACATGGCATTTACAATTAACAGATGAACGTTCCACATCTACACAGAATGACAATGACGACAGTATACATAGTAAGTGTCCTCCACACCTCCTAATTCAGCATTAGCTAGTTTATGCTACTTCTTTACTGGTAATGTTTTCAAATCATTTTTACAGTGTCAGCAGTGGACACAAACAATTCCACTATATCATCAGCAGAATGGCTGATGGTGATGATGATATAACATAGTTATACTTAGGAAGCAGCTAGAGGAAGGTGGCTCACAGTCACAAGTTTGATGGCAGGATCTTACACCCCAGAGCATGTTAGTAATGCTGCAGGAAGTGACAGAGCATCATAAAGTCAAGCACATGCTGACATTATACTCACACTTGTGCAGGGAAAAAAATCTATGCACTTCTACACCAGTATTTCCAAATCCAGACAAACACCTTCAGGATGATTGTAGACATTCAGAGGTAACATATCCACAGTGACACCTTTACAAAGGGGCCATATGCAGGAATGTGTCACATCTACCCCAGCAAACACATAAAGCATTGGCTGGCCAGCAGCAAATGTGCCATGACAATTGTTAGGGCTCAGAGGACTGCCACATATTTTCAGCTATAAATAGCCACAATCTTCCGGGACATACGTGAGGATTTCCAGCACTACATGGAAATGGCACAGAATAGTGATAATGCCATAATCGCACTGATGCATAATATGGTGGCACACCAAGCACCTGTGCTCACTTCCATTTGTATACTTTTGAGGACTGACGAGACTCAAGTAGGAGTCAGACTTGGAAAGGCAATAGGATGAGGTGAATGTTTAACTAGAAGGGGCATAAGTTATTTAAAACTGCATTGGTATTGTTTCAAACAGACATTTGCCTTGACCTTTAGATGTAGAGCACAGAATGCTACAGCGAGATTATTACAGATGTGGCATACGTCAATAAACCTGTATTGTGGTGTAACAACAATTACATACCTAACAACAACAATGTAGTGGGAGCAGTGGATCCATACTATACC